>NC_090764.1:54260914-54278414 GCF_036898095.1 Palaemon carinicauda | reverse complement strand
TCATTTTAAGACATGTTGTACAGCAATGTGTAGAATATAGAAATCCACTTTTGATGGCATTTGTGGACTATGAAAAAGCCTTTGATAGTGTGCACTGGCCAATTTTGTGGAGATTCCTGAGTTGATATGGGATTCCTTTTAAATATGCGAATTTGATTAAGTCTGTTCATGAGCATAGCAAGTGCAAGGTTAATGTTAATGGAGTCTTATCAAATGAATTTCCAGTGAACAGCGGAGTACTCTAAAGGAATGTGTTGTCACCTATTTTGTTTATTCTCCTCATGGATTTTGTAATGCGTAGAACAGTCTGAGATGGTGGAGAATTATTGAACAACATGGATGATTGGAAATTAGCTGACCTAGATTATGCTTATAATGCTGTCCTTGTAAGCAGAACACCACAGGATAAGCAATGCTTGCTTACCAGAATGGATGAAATATCACACGAGGTTGGGCTTAAGATAAATAGAAGAAAGACAGAGATGATGAGAACAGAGTATGCAATGGAAGATGAAATATCATTGGAAGGAAAAAGGTTGATGAGGTAGAATCGTTTAAGTATTTAGGGACAATGAACTGCAATACAGAGTCTTAAGAATTAGAGAGGATAGTTAAAGATTGAAAAAGCGCAAATCAGACAATGGTTAGGTTAAGGGCAATTTGGAAATCAAATTGCTTGCAATTACTTATAAAAATCAGACTATATATCAGTTTAGTGAGATCAGGTTTACTATATGGACATGAATCATGGTATGACAATGAAACAATTTCCAATAGATTTAGAGATATGAGAACAAAACCTTCAGAAGGATATTGGGAGTTAAATGGCAGAACAGGATTAGAAATGAAACTGTAAGTTAGATTACTCGAGTGCCATATGTGGATGAAATCCTGATGATGGGTAGACTTAAATGGTTTGGGCATGCTCTTAGCACTCATCAAGAGAGATTTGTTCACCAACGTTCAGCTGGGCTACACAAGGAACTAGAAGAGTTTAAAGATGCATGCCTACATAGCTGAGGACTTTGAAGCGCGAAGTAGGAGATGATGAATGGAGAAGTGTTGAATTAAAAGCTCAAGATAGAGACGACTGGTGAAATCCAACTGAGGCCCTTTGCGTCACTAGGCGTAGGAGAAGATGATGATTATGTAAATATATATATATATATATATATATATATATATATATATATATATATATATATATATACATATATATACATATATATTGTGTATATATATATATATATATATATATATATATATATATATATATATATATATATATATATATGTATACTTGAATCGGTGGTTAAAGTCACTGGAATCTCAGTTTCTTGGGCCCAGGTTCGATTCACTGGCCGACCAGAAGCTATTCTCATAAAGTAGATTCCCCCTGGGGAATCCAGATATTAAGAGGTATATATTGCTGATATGAATATATATATATATATATATATATATATATATATATATATATATATATATATATATATATATATATCTTGCAGATGACATTGTGGTGTTTAGTGACTTATAGGAGGTATTACAAAAGGTGATAGAAGATTTGAATCTGTCGGAAACCATTGCCAAATAAGCTGCAGTAAAATATATCAAGGCAAAGATCCAAGGTTTGCAGTTGGGCTAATGGGTGGGTGTAGTCTAAATATTATCTGCAGTATATGTATATATATATATATATATATATATATATATATATATATATATATATATATATATATCTTGGGTTGTTAATAACGTAGGATTTGCAGATGACATTCTGGTTTTTAGTGACTTATAGGAGGTATTACAATAGGTGATTGAAGATTTGAAGCTGTCAGAAACCATTGCCAAATAAGCTGTAGTAAAATATATCAAGGCAAAGATCCAGGGTTTGCAGTTGGGCTAATGGCTGGGTGTAGTCTAAACATTATCTGCAGTATATATGTATATATGTGTATATATATATATATATATATATATATATATATATATATATATATATATGCAGTGGAATCTCTACATACAATTGCCTTTACATACGATTGTTCCAACATCTGAAGTAAAATTCGATCAAATTTTCGTCGCGACACCCGAAGTCATGCTCCAACATCCGACGTAGATCTTGTTCACACCGGTAGACGGCAGCACATCGGAGGGACGCCATTGAGTGTCGAGTCGGTCAGTTCTCTGTTCTCGTTCACATCATGTGGTTGTCCTCTGTTCGGTCCGTTATTAACAGTGCTTATCTTCCTTTTCTCATGTTTCATTTTTGATTTTACGTATAATCATGGGTCCTAAGAAGCTTAGTACAGGTATTAGTAGTGGTGAGAAAAGGAAGAAGGAAATGCTTTCATTAGAATTAAAGTAAGAAATTATATAAAAACATGAGCGCGGTGTGCCTGTGAGTGATTTGGCTAAACAATATGGCCAGAATATGTTTATGATCTCGACGGTCATCAAGCAGAAGGAAGCCATTAAAGCAGTCAATCATCAAAGGGGATCAAATTGAAGCAAAGAAAACTAAGATTAAATTGAGTGAAAATGATGAAAATTAAAATTCAAAAAGAAAAAATGTAAAAGAAATATAAAATATGAAAATAAAAAAAATAGATAAGCTAAGTTAGGTTAAAGTTCACATAGCGTAAGTTAGAGTAAGTTACTGTACGTTATCGCAGTCACCATCTGTACCTCCTTGCCGACCGTCTGTCTCCTCCTGCGTAGCAAATTCTACACTTGCGTTGGCCTGTCTCTGAGGTAAAGTGACAATATTATTTCTTTATAATTATTCTTTTTTACATCTCTCCTATATAATGCAATTGTATTATTGTTATGTGTAATTATGTGTAGTAATTTATTAAGGAGTTATAGTTTTTTGGGATGTAGAACGAATTATACAAATTACTGTGTATTCTTATGGAAATATTTGCTCCAACATACGATTGTTTTAACATACGAAGCAGGTCCCGGAAGGAATTAAGATCGTATGTAGAGGTTCCGCTGTGTATATATATGTATACACACAGTATATCAGCATCTATCTATCTTTTTATCTATCTTTCTATCTATCTATCTATCTATCTATATATATATATATATATATATATATATATATATATATATATATATATATATATTAAATTTGAGTAAAATTACATTTTCAGTCATACTTGGATTTCCAATACAAAATATATTTTAATTTTTTAGCTTATTTGTAGCAAAAATAAAAGTAAAATTTCTTCAAAATGCACTCTATAAGTAGTTTTAAAGATACATGCTCCCTTAACTACTATAATGAGGTTCCACACTAGAAAATCAGGGTTTTGGGGTGGGGGAATACAAAAAACAAGTAAAATAAGAAAATCTGTCTAACCTAATCACACCCACGTAACCTAACTTAGAGGCCTGGTACTCCTTACTTACTTGTGAAGGTCCCTCTCTGTTATGTCCCTCCCTCCCCTAATCTCACTTTAATTTGCGGAAAATTCGGTTAAGTTTTTTGGTTGATTCATCTCTAACTAGTAAAAAGATATATTAAATTTCCAAGTTTGGCTACAAGTTGTAATACCTAAATTTATCAAAAGAAGATACTGTAGCTACTTAAAATGAACATTGTTTTAAATTGTTTCAATCACGAATCACACAGACACTTTTATATATATGGCAAATAAAAGCTTAAGAACAAGATTGGTTAAGAACTGTGTGCTTTGCTTCACTATAACCTTGTTTTTATGTAAATTTTTGTTGTTTCAAAGGAAAATATATTTTGCATGAATTATTAGTCTTCAATGTACTATAGATAAGGAAATTTTGTTTTCCTTTCTGTAGAATCTCAAGTGTCTCTTGGATATCAGTTTCTTATTTGCCATAATCTGTTTTCTTGCATCATACCAGAGACATGCAGAGCCATATACAGCGTGCTGAAGACAGCATTTTTAAATCTTCCATCAACTCCTGAGGACTGGAATGAAGTTGCTCTGCGTTATTTCCAACTGTGGAATATTCCAAATTGCACAGGGGTACTAGATGGGAAAAGAGTGCTAATTGCCAAGCTCCCACATTCGGATTCAGAATTTTATGACTATAAAGGTCATTTTAGTATGATGATGGCATTAGTTGATGCATCTTACAAGTTCATGTATGTAAATATAGGTGACAATGGAAGAGCCAGCGATGGTGGTGTTTGGGATAGGTGTAGCCTAAAGGAAGCAATATATAGTGGATGTTTAGATATCCCAGTATCATGTTGTTTACCTTTCTCTGATAGGCAAAGCCCGTATGCCATAGTTGTGGATGAGGCATTCCCACCTAAGCCCTATTTGATGAAGCCTTTTCCAGGAAGAGAATTAAGTAAAGAAAAAACTATATTCAATTAGCGTTTGTCAAGAGCAAGGCGCATTTCAGAAAATGCCTTTGGCATCATGTCAGTAGTATTTAGGGTGTTATCAAAACGTATTATTTTGCTTTATAATTGATTGACACCTGAACAACTGAAAATTTTTTCTCTGAACATTTTCTGCAGTATGCCTATGGATGTTTGCATTTGTACATACAGTAATATTTGAATAGAATTCATTATTTGTTCAATTTCTATTATTTACTCATGAGCATTTTTATCAAAGTTATTAAGAGATATCTGAAGGAATAAAACCTGAAATGGCTTATACCAACTTTATTAAATAGAAAGATTTTTTAAAGCTGTAAAAAATATGTTTAAAGTTACATGATTTCAATCTTGATTAGACGGAAAAGACAAATCTTGAGGATTCGGGTAATTCTCAGTAATGCCACCTTTTGATCCTTGGCTGATGGGGATCATAACCAGTGTTCCATTGTTTTTGAAAAATTATAACTTGGGCCATGTGGTGTAGGCTTACTGATGTTGCTTGAGCTGCCCAATTTTTTTAGGGTTTGCAGACATTCGTCCTCAAATTAATTTTGACATTTCAAAGATTTTATGACAATCACAACATTCTGCTGTGATAACTTCACTGGTAAACAGTAAATGCAAGCAGCCAATGTGCCACTATAGATTAATCATGCTGGATTGGTATGAAAGCTTTACAGTGCAAACTCGTATATAATGGTTCAATTACATGTAATGAAGCATTGGTAATTCTGATAATTCAAAATACTTTAAATTTTTTCTAGTGGCCTTACTAACCTAACCTAATTTTCAATTACCTAGGCCTGTTTATAGTGCATATTTGATACTTCAAAGCCAAGTGATTCCCATTATCAAACTACTACATAAATAATGTAATACACATACATGCTACTTACTAGATTAGTAAAGTCACTGGCTTACGTAGGTTGTGGAGCCACTGTATCTTTAAAAAAAAAAAAATCAAATCAAACAGTTCCCGCTTTGAGCTTTATTTGCCAGCTGAACACTTGGAGCACACTGAATTTTTTTTATATTCCCTATTGAAGTAACCCTTCAGATTATTGAATTTTGCCTGCACTTGATCTAAAAGGAAGAAATATATATTTAGTTTTATTTTAAAACAAAAAGCTAGGGTTAGTCTAGATAAACTATTCCTTACCTTTGGTACACAACCACAAAGTCAGACTGTATTATAAATCAAGCTAGAGAACACTGCAAAAATTTTGAATATTCGTATTTATATAATTTGATAATGAAAACAAAAAACACAATGAGAGCAAACGTAGGCTTTAAAACAATCTGATATTCAAGATACAGCATGCTTACCTGCATGAAGATCAGCAAGTTCAGGAAAGTTTTCCTGGAGTCGCATGGTAATTTCTTCGTAATTTTTTTTTTTGAGACCCCTTTTCATGAAACTGTCATGCTTATGGTCCCATAAGCATCGCCTCTCCATCATATCTTCAACCAAACGCTGTTCAGACACTCTTGTCCACTGTACCGAGCTCTCCATCTTTCTTCTGATGACTTGAAATGCGCGCTCTCCGAGATGTAAACAAACAATAAAGTTGACGGTAGCGATGGACTGAATTCGATCGCTACCGTTTTTAGAATTCGTGACAACACCAGAAAGTCGTCGTCAAAGCTTGAAAAGTCGACGTCAAATTCAAAAGTCGACGGGAATTTCGCTAGTGTGACATCGGCTTTACAGACAGGAAAAGAACAACATAGATACAGGAGCAAACAAAGTATAGGACATTCTAACAAACACGTAAGAAAAAAGAATTGGTCATGAGCTGGACATATAATCAAAAAGGATAGATGATATATGGACCTCAAGAATGGGTCCCTAAAGATCGCAAATGAAGCAGGGAAACGAATAGAAAACGGCGGATTGACGAAATAAGAAAAAAGTTTGTGAATGTGGACTAGCATAGAAAGACCATAAACAGATGTTTTGAGGCCTTTGCTCTTCTGTTGACTAGCATTGGCTAATGATATATATATATATATACATATATATATATATATATATATATATATATATATATATATATATATATATATATATGTGTGTGTGTGTGTGTGTGTGTGTATAGATATATATATATATATATATATATATATATATATATATATATATATATATATATATATATATATATATATATGTGTGTGTGTACGTATGTATGTATGTATATATGTATCATCATCATCAACATTATCAGCCGTTGCTAGACCACTGCAGGACAAAGGCCTCACACACGTCTGTTTACGGTCTTTCTATTCCAGTCTATACCTGCAAATTTTCTTAGCTGGTCAATTCACCGTCTTCTCTTCCTACCTTCTCTACTTTAGTTTGCTCTTGTATCCATGCTGATCTATTTGTGTCTCTTAGTCTTAAATCCATCGTTATTCTTTCCATAACTCTTTGAATTGTAACTAGCTTATGTCCTAAATTTTAATAAGGCTCCATGTTTCTGATGCACGGGTTAATACTAGCGGACCATCTGATTGAATATTTTTCTTTTCAGAGAAAGTGGCATTTTACTTTCATTATATTTGAACAATGCATCAGTTCACCTGTTTTTGTTTTTTTTTGTTTTTTTTTAAACAATTATTTTAGTGGTCTGGTTTTATTCCCAAATGCGTTTTATATCTTTTGGAAATTATTATCACACATTTATAGTATGGGTAATATTCGTTTTTCGACAAAATGCTACATGTTTTTGTTCCAATTCCACCCTGCCGTCAGTACCATAGACTGTGGAAATTGAGTGAATACTATTTTTTCATTGCTGTCCTTTGTAATTTCTCAATCGGTATTTAATTTTAAAAGGTATGGGAGATAATTTTATATTACTGACTTTATTTCTGTTGGTGCCTTAGTTGTATCTCACGAATTTATATTACATTTATGTAGCTCCTGTTAAGATATCGAGTAAAGAAATTTACTCAGTTCAACATAAGAACAAAATTATTCATGTTTAACCCTTACAACGATAGGAGAAAGAAAATAATGTTATTTTTTGGTGTGAAGCATTCTCTATGCGGGAGATCGAAAGTAACACAGAACAATGATTGTAAATGTGGTTATACATTTCCCCTGAGGACGTACTAGGGCCAATCTTCCTTCGACCAAACCCTTCCCAATTAACCTTGCTTACTCGGTACAAAATTTGCATAAAGTCGTGTCATTGAATGAAATCGAGTAGGCTCATTGAGACGACGGGAAGAAGATACTTTTCATGCTTACAACGGAGATGGTGATCCTCCAAGGGTCTTAAGGTGTGGTTATGTGTCTGAAAGTGAGCCTCTCCAATGGTGCTCTACTAGGGCACACTAACTTTCGTTTATTACAGTTTCACGTAGAAGAATGCCCTATTGCCAGAGACGTGAGTAGGTGTTGTGTTGAATGTGGCATCGAAGAAAAAAAAAAAGATACATATTTGGATGACAATGACCTTTAATTGCTTCTGTATGTATATATATATATATATATATATATATATATATATATATATATATATATATATATATATATATATATATATATATATATAATAGGATAATTTTGTACATTTAAACGTGTTTTTCCTGAACATATTCATATAAGCCATATATGATATACATCCTAATATCTGGATTCTGTCTCCCTCGGGATCAGAGACCCAAGAGGGGATCAACTCAAATCAACGACCATTCGGCCAAGGAATCGAACCCAGGCCCAAGAAACAGTCTAAATCAACTCTTTTCTCTATTTACTGCCCGGGTTCGATTCCATGGAAAACCAGATGCTATTGTCTTTGAGTTGATTCCCCTTTGGGTCTCTGATCCCGAGGTACAGAGAATCAAGATATTAGATGTATATATTATATATATATATATATATATATATATATATATATATATATATATATATATATATATATGTATATATATATGTATGTATATGTATATATATTCAGCCGTTACTAGTCCATTTCAAAACAAATGTCTCAGACATGTCCTTCCACTCAATTTTGTTTATGGTCTTTCTATGCCCGCAAATTTTCTTGGTTCGTCAATCCATCGTCTTCTCCCCCTTTCCCTGCTTTTATTGTAATCTGTAAGAACCCATTCTGTTTTTCTTAATATACATCTATTATGTCATTCTCATTATATATATATATATATATATATATATATATATATATATATATATATATATATATATATATATATGTATGTGTGTGCATTTGAAATTTATTATACTTCATTCATATGAACATAATATTCATAGTAAGCAGTGTCGTATGAATAAAGAACTGTGAACTCGTCATCCAAAAACTCTTATTTTGCTTGAGAAGTTTATATCTCAACTGTTAGTCAGATACATTACTCCTTATCATATATATATATATATATATATATATATATATATATATATATATATATATATATATATATATATATATATATATATATATATATATATAGTTGGAAAAGCAGGATGCTCTAAGCCCAGGGTCTCCAACGGGGAAAATAGCCCAGTGAGGAAAAGAAACAAGGAAAAAATATTTTAAGAACAGTAATAACATTTAAATGAATATTTCGTATACACACTATAAAAAATTTAACAAAAGAAAAGGAATAGAAATTAGATACAATAGCACATCGTAGGCGTAAGAAGAGAAGGATTGCAAACAATTCAGCATAGGTAATCTTAGAATCGTTATATATTATGTAGTTTCACACATCGTCGAATAATTCAAGAAGCGCAGTCCGGAGTTGAGTGCAGAATTTTCTCCTGTATTTCATCATTTTGGCTTTTACCGTATTGGTTAGTGGTTTCCTTTGCATAATTCATATTTAGTGTTTTATATATCTTATTGTTTTTATATTTAGTGTTTTCAATAGTTTTTTGTTTGTTTGTTTTACTATTTTTCTCTTGAACATTTATTTTAGATTTAAAAGAAAAAATCAGACTTGAAACAAGGCCTGTGTCCTCCCTCTCTCTCTCTCTCTCTCTCTCTCTCTCTCTCTCTCTCTCTCTCTCTCTCTCTCTCTCTCTCTCTCTCTCTCTCTCTCTCTCTCTCACAAATACACAAACTATATATATATATACATATATATATATATATATCATATATATATATATATATTTATATATATATTATATATACTGTATATACTGTATATATATATATATATATATATATATATATATATATATATATATATATATATATATATATATATATATATATGTGTGTGTATATATATATATATATATATATATATATATATATATATATATATATATATATATATATATATATATATATATATATATATATGCACGTTAGCAATATTGGGATGGATATTATTATTATTATTATTATTATTATTTTAAACTAACCTACAACCCTAGATGGAAAAGCAGGAAAAATAGTACAAGAAAAGTAACGAACAATCAAAATAAAATATTTCAAGAACAGTACCAACATTAAATTAGATCTTTCATATGTAAACTTTAAAAAATAAATAAGATCGAGTGGTGTGCCTGGATGTACCCTCAAACAAAAGAACTCTACCCCAGGACAGTGGAAGACCATGGTATAGAGGCTATGTCTCTAACTAAAACCAGAGAACAATGATTTGAATTTGGAGTGTCCTTTTCCTAGAAGAGGTTCTTACCTTAGCTAATTATAAAGTCTCTCTTCTACCGTTACCAAGAGGAATGTAGGCACTGAACAATTACCGTGTAGTAGACACACAAACACACACACACACACACACACATATATATATATATATATATATATATATATATATATATATATATATATATATATATATATATGTGTGTGTGTGTGTGTGTATTTTTATAAGAACATATGAATGTACACAAAATGTGGTTGCTACATGCGTGCAAAGGTCTTTTAGGTCTTTTTGAAAAGGTCTGTCAATAAATTCCCCTAACTAATGAATGTTCTTAAGGACTACCGTGGCCAATTCACCTCCGATCGTCTTTTATACTTTACGATTTATCTTCAGGAGATTTTATGGGTTGGTCGTGCATAAAGCTCGATTTTATTGCTCTTAATCTCTTTGCTTTAACATCCTGATCAGTGATATCCAGTTCTGTGAATGAAAGAATCGAATGTAAATATCAAGGAAACTTTGGGTTTGCCTTTGATGTCAAATGTGTCTATTGAGATTATTTTAAGGTACTTTAATCCTATAGGCACAATCGTCAACTTTATCAACTGCTTCATAATAACGTTTTTATATTTGTGAAAATCTCGATTGAGCAGGTGGTAAGTATATTATTCATTTATATATATATATATATATATATATATATATATATATATATATATATATATATATATATATATATATATATATATATATACATACATACATACATACATACATACACACACACACACACACACACACACACACACATACACACCTTGAGAGTGGCTGCATTCAATTTAGGGACTTCGCACATTCGATTAAATGTATTTACTTCTCATTGGAAGTCTCCTGATGATGTTTATGACTTTTTCTTACCTCCCAACAACAGGTTGGTACAGGTACTTGAGAGCTGTATTCGGCCTAACAGAACCAAACGCTTAAAGTAAAACTTTTTTACAGGGTTAATATATCAGGCCACTGACTCTCGTCTTATTTCCGCTTCAACCATATACTTATTTCTTTCATATAATTCTTGCTTTAAACTAAAGTGTTTATCATTTCACTTTTTCCTGTTTCCTATCAGCAAAAAGGTTTGGTTATTAGTTTAGTTTTATTTCAGGAAGGTATAGCTAATGTGTTTATAAAAAAAATGTGAAAGATTACAACCAAGCCAAATTTGTCTGTGACAATATAAGATATCTCTTCAGATATTTCCATATTTTTTTATTCCCTTTCACTGATGCTGTCGGGTGGAAAAACCTCAATTTTGTTCATGAATTTCTGTTATTTTAGGTAAGATAAATCTCGGCAACGATAAGACTATATTCATCATTATTATTAGGTTCATCCTTTCTTTTATTTCAAGATTAATTACCCATTAAAATAATTACCAAGAAATACCGGTTGAGTCACTTTCCATATTTAAGAATTGCTTTCTTTGTTAGCCCAAACACCATATTCATTTTCATTGACTTTTAGCTAAGACATCAATTCAAAATGTATCTTCTCACTAACCAGTTCCCGTCCATTCGTTCCATACGATCGAATCATCTCTTATACTACTTTCGTATAGCTCCGTGTATATATCGAAAGACTGCTGAAGACTTAAGATCATAAGCTAACTCGAGAGACGAAAGACTTAACTGTTCATGAAAAGGAGCACATCATGTTTGTATGCTTAACGTTATGCTTAGTTAATTCCAATTCCTTAAAATGCATCTTATTTTATTTTTCTGTGATTATTGAGAATTATTCGCTTGAAGTAGGTGATAAAGGTGTATAGTTCCTCTCTATAAATAGCATTGTTATTTTTGGAAGTTAAAAAAGTTTTTTTTTTTACCTGTTTATCACAAGGAAATATCGCCATGCCAAAGATATATATATATATATATATATATATATATATATATATATATATATATATATATATATATATATATATATATATATATATATATATGTATATATATATATACTGTATATTGGTTTGAGAGAAAACCTCGTCCGAATTCAGAAATAAAAATTGTGAATTTTGTGTAACCTTAACTACCCACCACACTCCGTCTTACTATCATTCCATCCTTCCATGGTAAAAACACCTTCAAGTCACAGTTCCTCACCCACAGCTTCTCCCAGACCTCCTCCCCCATCTCCATGAATTTATAAATACGACCGGTGTACTTGCCGTAGTTATACATTATCATCGGTAAACTACTGTAAATCGCCTTAAAGTGCCGTAAACTACCATCTCGCTCATTATCGCCGTCACCTTCGGCCCCTATAAGGTAATTGGAGTGATGCCGGCATTTACATAAAAGATGATGGATACAGGTGGCTCATCACGAAACGAGAAGCCAACTTCACGGAGAACTTTCTTTTCAAGAGACGAAAGGCTGCTATTTGTTCTTGCCAGTACTTTAAACTTGTAAGAAGACTTCCATTATATGGATGTTGTTAACAGGCTAAGAAGCTTGTGGGAAGGATGTCAGGTAAAGCGTTTCTACCCAGTCTGTATAATGAACAGTAAAACAGATCCCTCTCCTGGGTACTCGAGATAAAAAATATCTGAGAAATTACAAGAACTTGAATAAGTGTAATGTAAAAAAAGAAGTATAAGGAATGTTATAGTTTATAACTTATTTATTTTAAGTTCTACTGTATATTCAAAGAAAGAAAATGTAAGGGTAAACATAATTCTCTTCTACATTACATTTTTAATTTTCTTTATAATTTGTATTCATTGCGAATAAGTTTTCTTTGTTCGAAATAACTCAAGACTGAACCTCAACCTTATAAAGACAGTGATCCCTGACACATTTCTTGACCCCCGAATAGGAGTCTCCATTCACCAGTACATGGAGGCATTCAATCTTCCTCTTAAGGAAACTCTAGCTGCCAATTTCAAACTTATTCTTGCTGTGGTGCAATGCAAAATACATTTATCTAGTTTTTATAATGACAATTTTAGGTTTTTTTTATGATGTCATTATGTACTGTCCACACGAGGGTTAATAAAAGACTTATTCAACTGTAACGATTCTAAATACGATTTCTCAAAAGTGGTAAAGTCTTCTCAAGTTTCTCACAAGTTATATTTTTGATAAAACGCTAAGATAGTTGAAAACCAAGGATGCCTTGTTTTCCATTTGAAATTGGATTAAAGGGAATTATATGCAACATTATGATAAGATATGTTTCGTGGACGAAAAATATTGTTCAAAGTATTGTTGTTAGGCGAAAGGAAAAGTGCTCTGGAAGAAAACCAATGCGAAAAATATGGAAGCTGTTAGGAAAGTGAAAGAGAAAATATTGCGAGTGTGATGAATTTTGAAGGAGTTTGAACTGAGATTTATTATGAAAAATTAGTCTTTTGTATTGAAAAATTAATTAGCAGTGAATGTCCAGCAAGCAACTAAGTCATAGCGGCAGATGGAAAGATGTTAGTAGAATCTAATGCCGATTTGTATTGGCTGGGTAATAAATTTCAATGGGCGTTGAATGTGAGGGACAGGAGAAAGGCAGAAATAAATTATGTAAAATTGCGGAAATCGTCGTAAATATTAAGGACTAAAATCTCTACGGACTGGATGAATCTTTAAGGGTGGAGTAGATGTGGCATGAGGTAGATGGTGTTAAAGTGATGAAATTGGGTAAGACAGGCGGGAGAAGGTGTGATCCTTGGAAATCGATTGGTGAAAGTTTTTATAGACTAATGCTGGGATTTTATAAATGTATAACGGACTTATCCTCTGGAGAATAGTATAAAATAATGCTGATTACGAATATGAGATATGTCATCTGGCATGATACCGAGGAATAGAGGGGGGTTATAAGAGGAAGAATACTTACACATCAAGCATCAGTTATGGAACAGATTTATGAGAAATTTAAGAGAGAAAAAAGATTAAGTGTGTGTGATATGATTTTACCTTTTGAGGTTTATAAGAATCTGTAATAATTAAGCTTGTATATTATTTTAAAGATTGCCAATACAGGTCCTGATTAGATCTAGACTGTGTCGGTGGCTCTTTGTCATTTAAATGGATACAGTGGTAACGAAACGAAAATTTTGTAAGCAGGAGAAGCCGAGTAATAGCAAGGACAAGAATATTACTGGTCTACAAGCCAGAGAAAATAAGTTTTGCTACATCAGTTGGTAGGTACAGCCAAAAGCTGACGTCGGCACATGCATTTAAAATTTTCAGTACTGACAAACGTTTAATTCTCACGTAAATGTCAATTATAGTATCTCTTACACATATACCTATATATATATATATATATATATATATATATATATATATATATACATGTATATATATATATATATATATATATATATATATATATATATATATATATATATATATATATATATATATATATATATATATATACATGTATATATATAAATTATATACTGTATATATGTATGTATATATATGAGTATATACAGTATGTATGTATATATATGTGTGTCTATTTATATGGGTATATTTATTGTATTTGTACCGATTGATATATTCTCTTAAGACAATCCTGCTTGGAGGAAAGCTATTTAATTGTTAGAACGAAAAAATATAGTTATTTATTTTAGGAGACTTGAAAGTAAAATTATGCGTAGAAAGTGCTGACATGCTGATGAGAGGCTGTGAAGTAATTTTAGTTTATACACTGGGTTTCTTTCTTTCCCTCGTACAACATTCTTGCTGTATTCTGTGACTAATTTCTCTTGAGGGAAAATGCCTACTACAAAGTAACCTTCCATATCATTTCGTTATGTGTTTCATCTTCCTTACCAGGTAAAACATTGTAAAAGTGTGGGAAATTTAATGCAATATTAGAAAGAAAAATAAATAAATTTTTGAAATACATGAAGCAAACCAAGCTTAGTAACTATCATTGTGATTAAAAAAAAAAAAAAAGAAAACAAATCAGTCGTACATCCAGAGTAGTCAAGAAGTCCATGACCAATGTAGTTTACAAGGTTAATTGCTTGGAAGGTAATGTAAGCCCCTCAATATATGTAACGTTGGTATCACAATGATATCCCTCCGGAAGATACTTGAAGCTCACTGCAATAATAGGGTTATGATTAAGGCTTGCTTTGGTATGTATGACAGGGAACCTCCAGTAAATGACTTTGTAAGATACACAGAAATTTTTCACAAGGAAGATGACTATGAAAGGTAGGTGATTATTAAAGTGGGTATTAGAATGCAGCAGTCTGTGTTGAACTTTCAACTTTCCTTGAATTGAGTTCTCCCCTCCAGGAAGAGGACATTCCAGAGCATGCCTCCAGAACATATGCTGAGCCTTAAAAACTGCTGTTGTGGGACTTCATTGTGAATAAAAATGTTTCTCTAGGGCAAAGTCATTGAGACTCCAACTGGAATGTTGAAACTTCATTAAATGCCCAGATGTCTTCAGTAGTATTTTCATAATTTGTTTGTGCCAAATATCTTGAAATTTTCATATTTGTAGTTTTAAGATGTTTTTAGACTTCTATTTGGGACATGCAGTTACAAGGAGGAAACCTTGGATATCAAATTATGCTTGGGATATTATCTAAAGGAGACAAAAAAGAAATTGATTGCTGAAAGTGTCTGAGGAAGTAATGAAAATGACAAGGTAGAACATGCTAAATATACCAACATTGATAGTGAGGTAAAAAGAAAAGCCAGGAATGACTGGAAAGAATATTTAAACAGGAACGCAGATGAGACCAATAAAGCTATGAATTCATGGAATTGTTATGGTATAAGAATTGCTCATAGAAATATTAATGAAATCTCTACTGGGGCAAAAAGAAGAAGCATATACCAATAAAAAAGAGAGATGGATCTGTTAAATCAACAGAAGATGAAGAAAGGAAAGGTTGGATGGAACACTCTCGTGAGGTCATGAATAGGAGATGATATGAAGGGAATAATTTGATTGATATATCTGAAGCTGATGAAGACCTTTATGTGCCCATGAATGAATACAGTGTGTTCGAAGTCAAAGCCAATTTTAAAAAAAAATCATGGGATGGAAAGCCTTGGAGACAATGGAATAATTGCAGAGATGATTTTGGCCGAAAATGAAGTGACTCCCGGAATACTTACGAAGATTATTATGAAGAATGTGGCATGAACAGGCAAAAACTGATGAATGGGAGCTAGGAGTGTTGGTGAAAATGGCAAAAGAAAATAATATATGGCTGATTGCAATAATTACAGAGGCATCACACTACGTCAGTTGTCATGAAAATATATAGTATGTTCATTCTAATGAGACTAGAGAGAAAGATTGATGAAAAGCTGAGAGATGAAGAAGCAGGATTTCAAAATGGTAGAAGTTGTACGGACCAAATTTTCATTTTAAGACATATTGTACAGCAATGTGTAGAATATAGAAATGGACTATGAAAAATCCTTCGATAGTGTGCACCGGCCAATTTTGTGGGGAGTCTTACGTTATTATGGAGTTACTCTTTAAAAAGTAAATTCTATTACGTTTGTTCATGAGCATAGGAAGTGCAGAGTTAATGTTAATGGAGTCTTATCAAATGACTTTCCAGTGAACAGTGAAGTACTCTAAGGGAATGTGTTGTCACATATGTTGTTTATTCTCCTCATGGATTTTGTAACGAATAGAACAGTTGGGGATGAAGGAGAAGGATTGGACTGGATTGGTAACAGGATATTACCAGATCTAGAATATGCTGGTGGCGTTGTCTTTATCAGCAAAATGCCACATGCCTTGCAAAGAATGCTTATCAGATGTATGAAATATCACATAAGGTTTGGCTTAAGATGAATAGAAGAAAGACACATATGATGAGAACGGAATATGCAATGGAAGATGAAAATAGATTGGAAGGAGAAAGGATTAATGAGGTGGTATCATTTAAATATTCAGGAACTACAATAGCTAATACAGGGTCTGTAGAATTTGAGTTTAATGAAAGATTGAAAAAACAAATTATACAATGGCTAGGTTAAGTAAAATTTGTAAATCAAATTACTTGGAATTACATATTTAAATAAGGCTATACTGTATATCAGTTAGTGAGATCGGTGTATGGATATGAGCCGTGGTATAACAGTGAAACAATATCCAATAGATTTAGTAGATTTGAGAAGAACGCCCTCAGAAGAATATTGGGAGTTACATGTCAGTACAGAATAATAAATGAAACTATAAGAGAGATCATATGTGGATGATATGTGAAGGGTAGATGTAGATGGTTTGGGCTTGCGCTTCGCATTCCCCAAGAGAGATTAGTTCACCAAACATTCAGCGGGGTTCCACAATGTACTAGAACAGTTGGAAGACCCTTGCCTATATGGATGAGGACTATGAGGCGTGAAGTGGGAAAGATGACTGGCGAAATCTAACTGAGGCCCTTTGCGTCAGTAGGCGTAGGGTGAGATGATGATG
>NC_090764.1:54205914-54258414 GCF_036898095.1 Palaemon carinicauda | reverse complement strand
TTGGCAATAGTTTGGCGTCTATATTTTTCATAAATTTGGGGAAAACTGTAACTTGCTAATGAAAGAATGGTCACATAATTATGTTATATTTGATGAAGATGATTATGAAGTTTAAGAAAAGGAGTATGGAGTCATTATCCAGTCATACCCCTAAATTTTATTAGAATAATCATCGTCTTGTCTCTTTAAAATCGCCAATAGCACCTGGTATAACGATACCCAGTGCTATTCGCGTTTTTTATTTATTTTACTAGTAATATTACGTAAACATTCGGGTATGAATTCCAGGAAAATGTAATCAGAAGTGGACCGTAAAATTAAGAACAAACAATTACATCCGGATAGTGATTGGATTGCAATTTTTTAAGAAAGGGCTGTTTTCAGCCTTTTCGCATCTTGCTATTACTCGAAGTAGGAGGCAAAGAATTTAAGGCATCAACTTATAAACTAACCTTACTCATAATTACTAAGTGATTGCCTAAGATCTTCTCACGTGTAAATAGGGTTTCGTCTTATGCTGTAGATGACATATAGCTGAATATTTGTTTTGAAGCCCAATAGATGGCAAAAAGGGTGAAGGTTTGCTTGGGAGATGTGGGTGCACCACGAGGGCCAGGCAATATAACAAACGAACGAGTGTTTGTTGCCCCTTGTCAACCCTGTTATCTATTCCTGTTTCACGCTGAACACTTAATCTTGCTGTGATTTCTTCTTTGTTGAAATGATAGAAGATACCTTATCAAATGCGAGCTTTGGAGTAAGATTAGATAAATAATTTACAACCGGCTTACCCTACTGCAATGTCGTTTCAATTTCTTGAAACCTCCTCGCTTTTCAGGGAAAACTCACAAGCTTATGTTGGAGCTTGCTAATATTTCATTGCTTCTGTTTAGTGGTAACTTGTAGGTTTAAGCAATTGCCAATATTTTCAATACATATATATATATATATATATATATATATATATATATATATATATATATATATATATATATCGTTATATATTTCGTATGAGCGAGTATGTCTCAAACGTGCTATGGAATTTGTCAAATATTAAGAAAATAAGCTAATCACGATTATCTTGATGCGTTATTGCATTTTAAAAATCGTTGTATTAAAACAGAATATAAAGGTAAGGTAAATCATCATAATTTAATAGTCCAGTAGTTTGGGAACATTGATATGCTTTTTTGTCCATTTAAGGCCCTATTGTGTCTCTTTCTCTGTCGCTCTCTCTTGTCGGGCCCAGAAGTGGACTGAGTAGAGAGAAAAATAACTAGCCAAATGCTTACATGGTCTTCTAATGGTCTAACAACCTAACACAGTCAGGATTTCCAGCCACTTGTTCTCTTCCTCTCCCTTACTGCCTACCCTCATCTCCTGAGCCATGCCCTCATTGCCCAGTAAAATGCTACTCCTTGGCGAATGACCATCACGATGCTGGAGTCCAATTCTCACGCCATTTAAGTAAAACGTGGCAATAATACCGCGTCCTATTGTTTAATGAAATAACACAAGCAAGCTCTAGAGATGTTTTTGACTTCATGGCTGTCCTGACGGTCATGCAGATGAATTATAGAGCGAAGTTCTTCTTTGTGATCGTGAATCATAAATTCGAGGAGCTTATGAAAAAACTGAAAGAAACCCGTTGCGAAGGTTTTGTGTTTTCTGTGATTATGAGAGAGAGAGAGAGAGAGAGAGAGAGAGAGAGAGAGAGAGAGAGAGAGAGAGAGAGAGAGAGAGAGAGAGAGAGAGAATGGATTTCTTCTTCAAGGCCCTCCCACTTTGATAGTATATATTTTTTATCAGATTGTGTTATGATCTTCCGAATCAGGCAGTTAAGTAGGTGGAACTTCAGAAGTTCAAACTTTCAGCGAATGTTTTTATGTTGACAGGCTGACATGGGTCTCTCTTCATGGTTTTTAAGAGGAGAGGTCTTTATCTACTTTATCTAGGGTGAAAAACACCTGAGGTTTACTAAAAGACAAACAAGAATAAATATATTTTCATTGTTATTTATTAAATAGAATATCCTTCTATGCACACAAGAAGTATCACGGGCAAATTTTCCTGGAAAAAAGCAGAACAGAAATTAATCTAGAATCTATGTAGTTTGCTGTATTTCATGATATTAAGATTAATTATGCTTTAAGTTGACTGTATTTCTTTCATCATTCATATACATAAGGTATGCTGTACATGATATACCCTTAATTTGCTTGAGAGCAATTATGTATTATTTCGTGTTAAAATTCACATTTTTTACAACAGTATTAACAAGAGTCATCAGAGATTTCTTACCTCCGCAAAAGGTTAATGGGATTGCCCATGGCCTAAGGTTTATCTGTGGTGAAAATTTCGTCAAAATACGTCGAGTAGTTCTGACATAATCATGTCCACAGACAGACAGAAACGCAGTCAAATAAATAAATAAGCCGAATCGATTTTGTAAACTCCCTGGCGGAAGTAATAACATTAGACACAGAAACAAAAATATTTATACAAGAGCAAATTAAAGTAAGGGATATTCTGACAACATGTAAGAAAATGAAATGAATATGGCAAGGACTTATAATGAGAATGAGAGACAATAGATGGACATTAAGAATAACAGAATGTGTTCTTAGAGAATGGAAACGAAGCAGGGGAAGGAAGAGGAGACGATGGATTGACGAACTAAGAAAATTTCCGGGTATAAACTGGCATAGAAAGACCATAAACAGACAGGCATGGAAGGACATGCCTGAGGCGTTTGTCTTACTATGGAATAGTTACGGCTGGTGATAATGACGATGATGAATCTTACTCTAGCATTGCAAAAAGTCAAGGTAAAATAATATATATACTCGTGAATATCGCAACTTGTTAACACTTTAATAAATTTTTGGGTCCTTTAATGTATTTGCTTAGGGGCCATAGGTAGGTAAATCTGGCCCTGTTCTCAAGGGGAAAAAAAATCACATCATTATAGATGTGATAATGCATTATTTTTATTTCTTAATATTTTCTATTGTGGAATGGTAGCAAAGGATGATGCAAATTCGAGCCTTCCAGTAGAGAGATGTTGATTTGAAACGTGTCCTTAAGATAACCGATATCATTGTTCTGTTTTGAAGAGTCTTATCCTCCCACTAATTAAATCTCTGGCGTGGAGCCTCGGAGGCTCCGTATACAAATTCTTTTTACAGGTATTGCGTGACGGTTCCCCGTTGAGATATGCCCACGCTACGCAGTCTTCTTTAAATCTAATTAAGTGTGATGATAAGTAAGTCGAGAGGAAAAAGAGACCCATGTGAGCTTTTCCTTTTATTCGATCATTCAACCGTTTAGTACAATTTTATGTCGGTGCACTCCTCATTTTTACCGGTGAATTTTTTTCGGTCAAATGAACAAATTACGCTTTGTTTGAAAGGAATAATCATTTCTTTATCCAAATTCATTTTCGAACAACGTTTCATCTTAATCTACGGCACTCTTAATGAACACATCATTGATTATTCCAGGCAGCGAATGGAACATTCATTTTATTCTGTACTTTACAACGATCGCTCTATAAGCATATGGAATTTTGTTTTAAGCTCTGCCTTTCCAGGTTATCAATTCTCAAGTGAGCTCTGTTATGGGCAGTAATTCGTGTATTTCGTTTTCACACAAGAGCATTTCAAACTTTGTGATGAAGGTAAAACTTTCCATTTTGAAGAGAATAATATTATTACGATCAAATGATGCACTTAATAAGATTACGGCTGAAAAAAAGTTAAGATTTCACTCTCAAATGTATTAGTATATTATAGGTACTTGTAACGCAAGGTAATTATTGCCCTATTTTGGATAAAAGTGATGCAATTAAAGATCTAATAGACTCAAATGATATATAAATCAGCTGATGTTAGTTATTCATTCCATTTTTATTTCCTCATCTTGATAACGCTTTGATTCGAAACACATATTTTCTTCCGAAGCACATGAAATTTACCTTCGTGCATACTCTTTTTTTGCTTGATATTATGAAATGGAGGTTCATAACTCCCCTTTTAATGCCTTTATATTGGACTAGAAAACTAAATGGTCAAAGGGTATTACTTTAGAGATATTTTACAATACACAAGAAACTTTGATGAATTAGTAGAACAAAACGTCCAACTCTAACAAAGTAAATAAGAGTATTTGGAATTACAACACTACTCAACATCAACACACACATTCACACTTGCAAATGAACGCACAACACACACACACACACACACACATATATATATATATATATATATATATATATATATATATATATATATATATATATATATATATATATATATATATATATATATATGTTATATACTAGTGTACGCTACCCGTCGAAATTTACGGCTATATATTTAGGTAGATATGCACACACAGATTCAACTCTTCCCATCTAACTCACCCTCCCCTCAATCAACCCCCCTCTCTTAATAACAACCAGGCTACTCCCTCCCCCTACCCGAGGGACGGGGAGAGATAGAGAATTCATATGTTTGGCAATGCCGCTCAGCATGACAGGAAAGAATATAATATATATATATATATATATATATATATATATATATATATATATATATATATATATATATATATATATATATATATATATATATATATGTTCTTTCCTGTTATGCTGAGCGGCATTCATTTATGTATATATATATATATATATATATATATATATATATATATATATATATATATATATATATATATATATTTATTTATATACACATACACATTCCTTGTAAATACAAACACGCATAGATATACAAGTATGCACACGTCAAGAATGACACAGATGACCGGTAAGATGAACACTAGGTAAATGGTAACTGATAGTTTAGGGAAAAGGATTCATTCATATCTATTAAAAAATCGACTAATGTCACTGTTCCAAAAACTAAAATGCTATATGTGATCGATTATAAGTCTCCTATTTTATATCTTAATTTTTTTTTGACGAAAGTACACGCAAAACGAGATGGTAATACTTGTGAATATTGGTGACACTTTTAATGCATACCTCTGAAATAGACCGATAATCACTTTGATGAAGAATGTACCCATAGGTTCTCTTTACTCTAAATTTTGTAGGATTATTTTCCTTTGGTTCTTTTTTTTCGCTCTATCAAAGAAATGATATGAATTGTTACTTTTATATGAATTTTTGCAGTAAAATTAGGTCATAAACGTACCCTGTATCAACAAGTATATCCCTTGGTTTAGGTAGACTCAAACGCATTCGCATGGGGTGAAGAAGATTCTTGTCTTAAGAAGGCGTAATAATGCCATTGACATTTCAATATACTACTGTATACGACAGTTTGCGTTAATTATATAAATCAAGGTAAAATCTCGAGTACTATATGTGACACCAATCCATACATTCATTATGAGTTTTTACAGTTATCCCTTTCTGGTATTCAAGAATACGAGACCTCTATTTAGGGCTAAGAACTTAACATTGGAAGCTTAAATAGTGACTGGAAGTCATGACTGATATGTCTTGGAGGTGATATCTGAATCGTAAAGCTTAAACTGTATTTAGCAGTAAATATGCTTTGCACAATCTTGTGATATCGTAGCAAACATTAATTTTTATTTTTGTCATAAGTAGCGTGTTGTTGTTGTTATGGATGGTGAAGATTCCCTGACCCTGGTGACTGTACACAGACTCTTGCTTATTATCAGGCCGATGAGTTAAAACTTATTTGCCAGGCGCTAAGATTGATTTGTCCCCAGGCGACAAATCATTTTTTTTTTTTCAATTTTTAGTTGTTGATATTATAATTAAGTCATTATATTCAGATTAATCATATTGATGTGGATTGTGTTTAAAAGGAAGTTCCCTATACGTACAGTATAGACTAATACTTTCGATAACAGTATACAGTACTCATTACCGTAGTTTAAAACAAATGCACACGCTCATTATCCTAATAAACTGGTTAACGGACTATAAATTCATTTAATTTATGTCAAAACTACAAATTCAGGAATGGGGATATGTGATCAGTCCTAAATTGGAATATCATGACAAATAGACCCAAGATGATTACATGAAGATGTAATCTAGGCACTTTGACTCTGACCCAACTTTACCGAATGTCGGCTGTGGGAATTTCTATTTTAAACATATTTCAAAACGTTTTCATACGCGCATATTAATACAATCACACACACACACACACACACACACACACACACACATATATATATATATATATATATATATATATATATATATATATATATATATATATATATATATATATATATATATATATATATATATATACACGTTTGTATATGCGTATATGTATATATACATTTTACATATTTGTTTACATATTTGGGATGTGAATGTATACTTGAGAGAGAGAGAGAGAGAGAGAGAGAGAGAGAGAGAGAGAGAGAGAGAGAGAGAGAGAGAGAGAGAGAGAGAGAGAGAGAGAGAATTTATGGTAAGTTTTGAAGTTATATATATGAGCGTTGCTATTAATAAGAAGTTTATATGAAGTTCATTTCCAGGTATCCGTTATGAATAAGTAAAATAGCCCATTGATCCTTATGACCATATGTATCTAATAACATGTCAGCCTGGGTTCAGCAGGTGACTTTCTCGCCGTGACTTCACGATGCCCTTATAAGGAGGCTGTCGGTCTCGGATTACTGCGGACGAACTCCTACCTACTATCTGACGGAGAGAGAGAGAGAGAGAGAGAGAGAGAGAGAGAGAGAGAGAGAGAGAGAGAGAGAGAGAGAGAGAGAGAGAGAGTTTTGCTCAGCAATGACGGTGCACTGAAAAGTAAGTTTCTTGTCTTTTCTCTGCCTAGCGACATCGATATCTCCCGAACTTAAAAGGAAAGAAAAAGGTGAAATGAAATGGCTGAAAGACAGCCTGTCTCGGATTAAGATGTTAGCCTTTGACTTGCTCAATTTTTTTTTTGGTTCTGTCCCCACACCCTCTCCCCCCATCCCTAGCGAATAGGGAAAAGGAAACGAAAATGTAAATAGAATACCAGTGTTCTTGAAGAGTTTTGAGATAGCGAAAGAAAAATGCTGAGAATCAATTTGATTTTTCAGCAAACAATTGCAAAAGGAACGTACTTTGGATATATACGTTCTTATCGATTTAAAGATGACATGATAATATCATCCTCTCAACTTGAACCTTTGTAATAATAGGTATAAAGAATTTTGCGTCGAATATGATTTCCTATTATAGATTATACTAGCATCTTAAACCTTTATAGTAGGAAATATAAAGACTTTCGCTATAAAGAATAATTTCTTACCATAGAAAATATTTGAAATAGAAGCTCCACTTGACATTAAAATGGAATACAGTATTGCTATTGATGTCAGGTGAATTCCGAGAAAAATGCGCTCTTTTAATTACTTATGTCAAAAATCCATTATAGATAATCTATTTTGATTTGCGACAACTGATGAAGAGGTTAAAGAAACACCAGTAGATTTACTTTGTCGGAGATAAATAGCTGTACAACACCAAACATATTGCACATCACGGTTACACTTTTAATTTGGAGTCACGTTTGTTAAAACCATATTTAAAATAGGAAAGCAATGCAGTTATGCCTTATCCAGACAATAGCCCAAAGAAACTGCATATATAATGCAACGACGTTTATAGTTTTGTCCTTGCATAGCAATGATGATTTCTAATCAAGATTGATTTTTTTCATAAACAATACTCTCTGACTTTTTTTTCTTACAGGACACATATGCAACTAGTTCAATAGCTGGCATAATGTGAAACAGACACCAGAATGCAAAAATAATGACGCTTGACCTCATTATTTCTAACAATTCTTTAATACAGGCAAAGGTCAGGTATTTCCTTTTACGCTTTAACCAAATGACAAAGAATGTGATGCTGTGTACAATAAATATCATAGGCAACATCAATATAGCAGTGGTAGAACCAACTGCAATGAAATAACACTGGCAACGTCAATACAGCTGTGGTATAACCCACTGAAATTAAATAACAGAGGCAACGTCAATACAGCTGAGGTAGAACCAACTGCAATGAAATAACACTGGCAACGTCAATACAGCTGTGGTAGAACCCACTGAAATTAAATAACACAGACAACGTCCATACAGCTGTGGTAGAATTCACTGCAATGAAATAACACTGACAACGTCAATACAGCTGTGGTAGAGCCCACTGAAATGAAATAACACAGGCAATGTCAATACAATTGGGGTAGAGTCCACGTAAATCAAATAACACTGGCAACATCACTACAGCTGTGGTAGAGCCCACTGAAATTAAATAACACTGGCAACATCAATACAGCTGCGGTAGAGTCCACTTGAATTAAATAACACTGGCAACATCAGTACAAATGTGGTTGAGTCCACGTAAATCAAATAACACTGGCAACATCAATACAGCTGTGGTAGAGCCCAATGAAATGAAATAACACTGGCAACATCAATACAGCTGTGGTAGAGCCCACTGAAATGAAATAACACTGGCAAAGTCAATACAGCTGTGGTAGAGCCCACTGAAATTAAATAACACTGGAAACATCAATACAGTTGTGGTAGAGCCCACTGAAATTAAATAACACTGGAAACATCAATACAGCTGTGGTAGAGCCCACTGAAATGAAATAACACTGGTAACGTCAATACAGCTGTGGTAGAACCCACTGAAATTAAATAACACAGGCAACGTCAATACAATTGTGGTAGAGTCCACGTAAATCAAATAACACTGGCAACATCACTACAGCTGTGGTAGAGCCCACTGAAATTAAATAACACTGGCAACATCAATACAGCTGTGGTAGAGCCCCCTGAAATTAAATAACACTGGCAACATCAATACACCTGCGGTAGAGTCCACTTGAATTAAATAACACTGGCAACATCAATACAAATGTGGTTTAGTCCACGTAAATCAAATAACACTGACAACATCACTACAGCTGTGGTAGAGCCCACTGAAATTAAATAACACTGGCAACATCTATACAGCTGTGGTAGAGCCCACTGAAATTAAATAACACTGGCAACATCAATACAAATGTGGTTGAGTCCACGTAAATCAAATAACACTGGCAACATCAATACAGCTGTGGTAGAGCCCAATGAAATGAAATAACACTGGCAATATCAATACAGCTGTGGTAGAGCCCACTGAAATGAAATAACATTGGCAAGTTCAATACAGCTGTGGTAGAGCCCACTGAATTGAATAACACAGGCAACATCAATATCGTTGTGGTAGAGCCTACGGAAATTAGGTAACACTAGCAATATCAATACAGCTTTATTAGAGCCCACTGAAATTAAATAACATAAGCAACATCAATACAGCTGTGGAAGAGCCCACTGAAATGGATTAACACTGGCAACATCAATACGATTGTGGTAGAGCTCACAGAAATTAAATAGCAACAGGTAACATCAATACAGTTGTGGTAGAGCCCATTCAAATTAAATAACACTGGCAATATTAATACAATTGTGGTAGAGTCCACTTAAATTAAATAACACTGGCCACATCAATATAACTGTGGTAGAGCCCACTGAAATTCAATAACATAAGCAATTTCAATACAGCTGTGGTAGAGCCCACTGAAATGAAATAATACTGGCAAAATCAATACAGTTGTGGTAGAGCCCACTGAAATTAAATAACACTGTCAATATCAATACAGCTGTGGAAGAGCCCACTGAAATGAGTTAACACTGGCAACATCAATACGATTGTGGTAGAGCCCACTGGAATTAAATAACACAGGCAACATCAATACAGTTGTGGTAGATCCCACTGAAATTAAATAACACTGGCATCATCAATACAGGTGTGGTAGAGCCCACTGAATTGAATAACACAGGCAACATCAATACCGTTGTGGTAGAGCCTACGGAAATTAGGTAACACTAGCAATATCAATACAGCTCTATTAGAGCCCACTGAAATTAAATAACATAAGCAACATCAATACAGCTGTGGAAGAGCCCTCTGAAATGGATTAACACTGGCAACATCAATACGATTGTGGTAGAGCCCACAGAAATTAAATAGCACAGGTAACATCAATACAGTTGTGGTAGAGCCCATTCAAATTAAATAACACTGGCAATATCAATACAGCTGTGGTAGCGTCCACTTGAATTAAATAACACTGGCAACATCAATACAATTGTGGTAGAGTCCACTTAAATTAAGTAACACTGGCAACATCAATATAACTGTGGTAGAGCCCTCTGAAATTCAATAACATAAGCAATTTCAATACAGGGATGGTAGAGCCTACTGAAATTAAATAACACTGTCAATATCAATACAGCTGTGAAAGAGCCCACTGAAATGAATTAACACTGGCAACATCAATTCGATTGTGTTAGAGCCCACTGAAATTAAATAACACCGGCAACATCAATACAGTTGTGGTAGATCCCACTGAAATTAAATAACACTGGCAACATCAGTACAGGTGTGGTAGAGCCCACTAAAATGAAATAACACAGGCAACATCAATACAGTTGTGGTAGAACCCACTGAAATGAAATAACACTGGCAACATCAATACAGCTGTTTTAGAGCCTACTGAAATTGAATTACGTAACATCAGTACAACTCTGGTAGAGTCCACTTAAATTAAATAACACAGGCAATATCAATAGAGTTGTAGTGGAACACACTGAAATTAAATAACACTGGCAACATCAATACAGCTGTGGTAGAGCCCACTGAAGTTAAATAGCATAAGCAACATCAGTACAGCTATGGTATAGCCTACTGAAATTGAATAACACAGGCAACAGCAATACAGTTGTGGTAGAGCCCACTGAAATGAAATAACACAGGCAACATCAGTACAGCTGAAATATATATAAACAACTATTTGCAAGAATCGAATACTTTTGATAATTAGTATTTATATTTTCAGTTATTTTCCCTGTTTTTTGAAGGTTTTAACCTATAACAGATGAGTCCAACTACCTATGAAAACTGTTTGACCTTTCACACTTGTTGAACTTCAAAACACAGGAAAAACAAAGTATTTGTTTGAAGAAAAATTATATACGGATCAAGATATGCTAGATGTATTTTTTTTAAAAGTGCTTTCCAACTATCATTAAAATACAACAGTTAATACGTTAATATTTTCATCCAGTCTATCTCCCTTTTCAATTCCTTCACCTTTCACCTTTTTTCCATTCGAGATATGACCATGTGAATTTTTTCCAGGGTTATTGTGAGAGCCAATGATTGACACATCCATCTGCCAATCTGCACAACATACACCCCTTTCTCTCTCTCTCTCTCTCTCTCTCTCTCTCTCTCTCTCTCTCTCTCTCTCTCTCTCTCTCTCTCTCTCTCTCTCTTTCTGTGAATTGTATAGTATCTCATTCCCGTTTCCTTATGTAGATAAATTTTGTGTATATATATATATATATATATATATATATATATATATATATATATATATATATATATATATATATATATATATATATATATATATAGATAGGTAGATATAGATATAGACACACATAATAGGAAGTGGTTCAAATATTCCTACTACAGGGATAGTGAATGGGTGCGACAGTGCGCCTGTATAACACCATGAACGGTTTTGGATCTCATGGTGGGTAGAAATACCTTTAAGATAAAAGTTGAGTGTTTTCTTTTGTTGTTAACAATAGCCACACATCTTTATATGAACAATAGAGTACCCGAATGAAAAGATATATAAACTATGAAAATCACCAGTTATGTATAAATATAAATGGTGCAATTAAGTACAATACCGTACTTCCTTATTATGCTTAATAAAAAGTTCCACAATGGTATATTTTTAGATTACACAACGAGCTTTATAGTCTTCCTCCATCATGTGTGGACTTAGTCACTAAAACCAAGTGCCGAGATTATGGACGAAAGGTTTTAAGTTCGATGTGTAATCTACAAGAATACACATATGAAATACACACATTTTGATACTCTTCTTATATCATTGCAGAACCGTTTTAAAATACATACATACACAAAAACACACACACATCACATTATATATATATATATATATATATATATATATATATATATATATATATATATATATATATACCTCTATACAATTAGATTGGGTAGCAGTAAAAGATATCTATAAAAGTAGTAATGATCTTTATTTTATATATACGTATCTCTCTCTCTCCCTCTCTCTCTCTCTCTCTCTCTCTCTCTCTCTCTCTCTCTCTCTCTCTCTCTCTCTCTCTCTCTATATATATATATATATATATATATATATATATATATTTATATTTATACACACACACACACATATATATATAATATATATATATATATATATATATATATATATATATATATATATATATATATATATATATATATAAAGAATACAAACAACAATATGATGGCCCGTCACAAAAAAGCCATGCTAACATTAAGGATTGACCATGACCTAACTGACCACGTATATTATTTGACCTCTGCATCCGGCTCCATATGCACTTTCCTTTTTATGGACGAACCTCTTTATTTATTTATTTTTTTTTTTTTTACATATATGGGGATTCAACCTTCTCTCCATTTATATATACTATATATATATATATATATATATATATATATATATATATATATATATATATATATGTGTGTGTGTGTGTGTGTGTGTGTATGTGTGTGTGTGTATGTATGTATGTATGTGTGATTGAGCCCACTCCGAAGATTTTGTGAAAAGTAATATATAAAATTTTTCTACTACTTGCGTTCTATCCCGTTAGGCGAATGGCGTCCGAAAGCTAACCCTTGTGGTTTAGCATGAATTCATGAAGGAATTTCTATAATCAAACCCAAATTTGAGTGGGAGGCAGAGGTTGAACAGTCGTATACAGTGCTGCATTTTTTCATATGGGAGAACCATCATTAAAGATTATCCAGGGTGATCTGAATCCTCTTAATTCATGGTCTACGGATTTCAGTTTTATGGTACAAGACGTATGTCTCATATTCTGTAAACCTATTCATTTGTTTTGCTAAATCATTCCTTTCTAGCAAAAACTTGCGCCCATACACTTTCCCATATCAGATTTCGATTTGCGGAAGAAATTTCATTTACGATCCACCCATCTGTTGAATTCATTATTTTCATTCATTCCTCCGAAAAGCTGGTCAAGGGTTTAGGATATAATTTCTTGCATAAACGTTCAATTTATTTGGATGTAGGACACTATCAAAAATCATGAAGCACTGTCACCATTTTTAAACGATAATTAAAAGGTTCGTATTTATCTTTGGCTTTTTATTGCAAAATATCTACTGCACAGCTCTTGTCATTCACACTGTTGTAGAATTCACTCGATCTATCGATCTTGAAATGTCTATTAAAGCGAAAGTATTTGGAAACATGTATTGTTATCCTTTGCTTGGGTGCTTAAATTGGATCTAAGGGGACTCCGTGTTCTTCTCTGTGACTATGATTTTAAATGAGATTTGAAGACTTCTTCCCTATATAGTAGAATTGTCAATTTTCTTCAAAACCTTACCATGTTTTCGATAAAGGCTAACCTTTTGTTATCTTATATTAATAAAACTTGAATGGGCAACTTATAAATTCAAAGATAATACATTCATTTTTGAGTAAATACTTATGATATTCTTAAAAAAGGCCTAGTTAAATACAATTTATATTTGACGAGTTTCTTAGATTTGATAACTATATGTAATCTACATAGCGCTGCCCTGCCTCGAGTTTGGTTAGGCAATAGCCCCCAGCAGGATTTTTAAAAAATTTGCTGACTGAATAACAAGAGATATAGAAAAGCTGTCTGCTTTATGTGAGTGTTTTGTCAAGTTCTGTAATCCGTTCATTCTAAATCGGATTATGGTTGAAATTATGGCCAAATTCATTTCCATGAACTTTATTGTTGCACTCTTCCCACTATAAATATATACACAAACATCTCACGTAAACATTGTAAAATATAGTTATTCAGACGTATTTTCATGTTTCAAACAATTTTGATAAACATTTATTTGGGAAGTTTGTCGGTTTGGAGGTGTGAACACTTGCTAATCTCCAAAACCTAAATTTTCGGTAAAACGTTATGAAAACCACCGGAAGCATACGAAAATAAGCCTGAAAACCACATTTTACAATGGAAACAAAGAGAGATACATCTTTACTTAACCTAGGACACTGTGCCCTTAAACACCTGGTTAACTATTTCTCCTTTGTGACCCATCATGACACCCCTTCTTGTGCCCTTACCTATTGGAGGGATACTGCACCCTCATGTGACCACCCATAGGATGTATTTTACATTATTGTTAGGAGGAGCTGGTTAGGGGCCATGAGTTACTGATGAGCAATTCTTCGAGTTGTGCGACCTCTCTTTGAGTCACATACAGGTACAGCTTAGAAGCCTGTCATAGATCCTAGTGATATTTTATAAGTACTTAGCCACGTATTGGTATAAATTCTTTGAATGTATTATCTGCCGATTGATCTACTTCCTGATGTCTGTCCACAAACTTTCGATGTTCTGAGTGTTGATTTCCCGATTCTTTGAAGGCTACAAATTAGAGGTTTGTTCTTAAAACAAACCTCCCTCACCTCGGTGGGGAAAGATCGCCTATCCATGTATAATTTTAATGTAAAAACGAGGTTATCTGCTATTATGTTTGTCTCACATGTGGTAGAGAAACTGATTAACTGATTTCTAGGAAAGTGCTTTTATAACCACCAACAGCAGAGGAGAGACAGGGCAACCTCCAAACATGTTCTTTCGTCAACGTACAATAACTGTCACAGTTAGGGCCTTTAACACACAATAAGGGCACAAAGATGTCACCCTACCAAAACATGACCGTTGGAAGATTTGTATTAGAAAGGGAGACGGTATTTCAAAATTAATTTGGACAATTAATCACGAGATAAAGACTGAAATCACGATTTAATGAAGAAACAACTGTTTGGTCATTTAGGTGTTTAGTGCACATGGTGCTGGGGCTTAAATGGTGCGGTCAATTAAGAATTAAGAATAATTATTATTGTAAGAGAAAATTGTTTCTGTCAAACATATGTAAGAAAGTCATTCGGCAAAAACAGAATCGTGAGAATAAGAATAAAAATGGTGCTATACATAAGGCAAGAAGTTTAAGTAATCCTATTTAAAATTGTTTGCTTTAAGGGAAGAAACTAGGAGAGTTGTTATTATCTCAGAATCATTACAGATTCTTTCAATCTAAGCAAAAAGGATTGGACAACAGCAATTGAAATATGGAAAATTAATGTGGAAAAAAAATATACTACACGTTTATTCACGAACTAATTTGCATAAAAATTAGTTCTTTTATTTTCAAATACTAACATTAATTCAGGTATTGATAAATAGAGGAGCGGGCTGGACAGTAGAGCAATATAGTAATTAAGGGGAGTGTTGGCGCGTTATCTTCAGTCGCTGAAAGGCTGCTTAAGGCTTTGGGCTTGAGGACATCACAGAAGGGAATGGTGCTTCTCTTCGTCACTGATATGACAAAATTGTGGAGATAGGTGTTTAATGTCTGAACTGAAAGGGGGAGGATTCTGTCGAAAAACTAATTCAGTCCAACCTCTGGTTTTCTTAACACTTCCTATCTCTCTCGTATCTCATTTCTCTCTACTTATACACCCGTGTGTGGGTGGAATTAATTCACATTGCCATATGTAAGGAGGTTTCTGGTAGCCTAAAATCTGATTGGTTTCTATGAAAGAACCCACTTCGGTCACGCCATGGAAGCTTCTAGAGCAACTCTTCTAGTACAATCTGGACGCGATGTGGCACCAGTAGCAACGCTTCCAGAAGGAAAAGGATTTTCATCGAAGTTTTGGTGATGCTGACAGTTATGAAGGTGATGCAATCGTTGACCAAACACTAGCGGGATTTCTTCTCTTGGAAAAGGGATATGGTATTCCTATTCATACGTATTCCTCTACTATATTACATCTATCCATGACAAAGGGTCCAAATCAAAAGGTTTGCAAAAATATAAAACTTATAAAAGCTTAATTACCCTTTCTCAAAATCATTAGAAACTGTTGAAAATCCCTATGTGACTATAGAAGTTATTGTTCATCTTGATTATTTCGTACATTATTGTTTATTTTGATCCATTCCTACCCGGACGTTTCATGCAAAATAAAAAAAAAAGATATTTGTTTGTTTTGTTCGTTTGTTTTAGATTGCCTTGCATATAGCAAGACACGGGCTCTTACAATATTACTCCCTAAAGGTTGCTATATGCTTAATATTTAAGTGTCTCTTGTATACCAGTGCATCCAACGGAAATGTAGAAAGTAATCTATAATTGCATCTTGAATCTAGGGTGATGGCTTTTATAGAATTTGCGTTGATACTCCCCGTTTAATTTTTTTTTTTTTTTGGGGGGGGGGGGGGGTGGGGGGGGGGGGGCATTGGCGGAATTTGATTGACCTGGTTAACTGCAAGAATTAATGGCAGAGGCGATGGAAAATCTCTATTACTCCTCTTTATTTATGACTTAGTTTATTTTCTTGCACATCTTTCCACAGGGATTTCGGACTTCAGAGCTTTGTCATTTATATTATGCACGTCAAAGTGTCTCTCTTCTCCGTAAGGGGCGGTCATAGGTCATCAGTTTGACTTGCTTTATTTTGCAACTATGTTTCAAACGTCGTGTTGCATGTCTTTTGAAAGGACCTCTTGGCAAATAATGAAAAAGAGAACATCCTGAGCCTTACTTCGGGAGGAAATGCAATCTCCCCGTCCTCCCATCCTGTTTTTCTTCTTCAGTCTTACATAAAGAAAGAATAGTCTTACAGAGAATTTTTTTTTTTTTTTTGGGGGGGGGGGTGGGCGGGGGGGGGGGTGGGGGGGGGGCAAAATCGGGTGCTTTTGTAGAATTTTTCACTCCCGAGGACGCAGACACCTCCTTCATAATATGAGCAAAAGATAGGCGATGGATGGAAGATGACCTGAAATTCGCCATTTAAAGAAACGTAGCTATTATCAAATTTTTGGTAAACCTCAAACAGATTATTCAAAGTATAAACTTGCAATCATCGTTCAGTAAACAACTACGTAAATACATCGTACTTTAGCAGGCAAATTTCCAAATAATTTCCAAATGCTATTACAATATAAGGAATAATTTGAATAATGTTCAATATACTCGAATAAGAATTTGGGTAAAAATCCTTTTCAACATCATTATAAATACTCCTTCTAAACGTCAAAATGCAGACAAATGCTCTTATAAAACTTACACCTCTTGTCTTCATTTCAACTCCCTTGAATTTTAATCCATTTTGCCTTTTCCACAACGTTCATGCAAATCCCTTTAAATGGCCTCCTTGGAATGTATTCCTTTAGCTCGTAGCTGACATTTTTATCTTTATTAACAATCGGAAATATGCTTAGCTCAAAATTTTCATCAGTCCTGCGCAGGGCATTGATCAAGTGCATTAATCTCTAGACACCTTGGGATCTTTGCGGTAAGCAAATAAAAACACCACTACTCTCACATTTAACGCCCTTTAGCTAATACCCTTTTCAGTTCAAGGATTATGAAAGCACATGTTACTGATAACAGATAAGAACCGACATTGACAACATAGTATTTTCTGCCATATCTCATTAGTCAAGCTGTTCAGTCAGATACTCATTTGTAAAGAAAAGTGTCGCAATCTGAACCATCTTCATTATCACTTGAATTTCTTTAATGTGATCTTCAGTAACTTCACTTTGGTGTTGACTTGAGTAGTTATGTATATATCTTTGTTTGTGATTATTATATTATATTACAATATTGCATATTTACATATATTTATATACGTAGAATATAATAGCTTTAAAATTCAGTAGGATTTTGAAATAATAAGATGTAAAAAATAACAAAAAATCTTGGAAAACCTGACTCCACTTCAGCACCAGGGTAAAACTCGCCTATAGGAGAATGTTTAACGTCAAAGGAAACAAACAGACTGCTTCTGAACATTGTTTTACTATTAAAACCCACATCGGAATTCTCGTAAATTTTTAGAGGACATTGGTTTTGTAACTGTACTAGGTCATTAAATATTAGAGATATATTTTTCCCATTTGTTTGCATTGATGCAATATGATTATATGTTTTCACTTGCTTTGATTAGATTAATTCGAGTTTTGAAACAATGAAATGAAATTAGATATTGCAACGAATGAACTTTCCCTTCAACAGAAAAGTCTCCAGTTATTTGTGAACAAGTGGAAGTAAGAAATTGTTTATTTTAAGCGTATGAACGCGGAAGAATACTATATCTCGTTACAATCAACGAAGATGGTGTGTGTTTTGAAAAAAAAAAAAAAAACCTGTGATGTAGGAACCGCAATACCAACGAAAGGATAATTGAAGGCGATAGTAATAAAATATCTTAGCTGTTATCCATAAAAGGATGGCGATGACATAAATGGCTGCTAGTGACCTTGGAGAAGATTTAAATTTTGTTAAGATAAACATCCAAAACAAGCTTCTCTTGGAATAAAAATGACGTAGCATCCACTCTTAGATAAGACCTGTAAGTGTAGGGGACTACTGATAATATAGTGACTTATATTAAAGTAAGTTGATGAGATTTTTTTTTAATTGTGAACATGATTAGTTATTGAGTATCTTACAAAATATTCATATATTTATACTAGAAAATATTAAATAAATATCAAAATTTGTAGAATGAACTTTTACGCCTGGAATCAATACTTTTGATTATTATTTTTATTTAAGGCAATAACATTCCATAGCTTTTATAGACTTAAGAAGAAGAAGTAGCTTTATTTTTGCATACATATTGTCTGTTGAAAGTTTTTAGGATCAAATATTACAGGGAAACATTGTATACCCTTTAATGTTTGCAAAGGTTAAAAATTCATGGCAGTAGCTGTGAGTAAGCTATAAGACATTTTGTAATCAAAATTTTACAAAATTATTTTTCTGTGTTATTTTCAAACTATAAGTAAAATATTTAGAATACTGGTGGTAAATAATTTCAAAACATAATGTCTTGAAATCTGAAGCAAAAATTCCTTTATGTAATAGTGATGACCAAAAAATTTGAAACAAAAGCGCAGCAATAATGATTCGATGACAACGTTGGGGTATAATGCCCTGTTTCTTTACACCTCTTAAAATTGGCTGGGCGTGGTTCAATTTTCGTTTTATAGCATTTGGCATGTCATCTGCAAATCCATTAGCATAAGGAATAAGTGCCTGGGTGAAAGTGGAGCGTCTGTAAATGACACGAAGGAGTTGCAATGAGAGAGAGAGAGAGAGAGAGAGAGAGAGAGAGAGAGAGAGAGAGAGAGAGAGAGAGAGAGAGAGAGATGGGGGGGGGGGGGGGTGTTATAGGAGTAGAAGTGATCCCCTACAGCATTACTCTCCAGAATAATAGCTCTTAGAGACGTATTTCAATTCGCAGCCCCCATCCAACCTCTGCCCTACACTGCCAGCCCCTTGCAAATTCTCGCATCTCTTGCTGGCGAGACTCTCCCTCGACCCCTTCGGAATCTTTCTTCACTTTCGTACGATTGCCTTGGATCTCGTCCCTGCTTTTCAAGCCGGACATGGACACCAGATATGGAACCCATGAGAGTTCCACTTTGAATAATAAATACTCTCAGGCGGCGGGATCCATTGTTAAGTCTTTTCTTTCCATCACCCTATTGTTTCTTCAAAGATCTTCCGACCTAGATGCATTTCGTTCTTTCTTTTCTTTTTATTATCTTTTTAGAGGAATTCTTTCCACGGAATGACTTGGTAATCCTTAGGGTGTATTCCATGAGCAGAATTTCTTTTCTGGAGTCAGGATGTCTTGAGCAGAGTTCTATATAACCGATTTGGCCCATTTAAAAAGAATTAGACTTAGATGAGATCCAAATATTTCAATAGCTAAGGGTTCAGAATTTAACGATTTATTTTCATAAACTACTGGAATTTTAACTATATTGAATAATCTTTTGTAATCATGTTTTGAGAGTAAAATCAAAATGTAAAATACTCCTTTTTAAATAATTTTGATCAAAATATTTGCCTAAGAGTATGGCTTTATTTGAAATTATTCCTGAATAGTTCCAGATAGACCCAAGTGAGGGATATGCTGAAATTATATTCTTAATCATCGAGACACTAATCTCAGCTTTGACACTATGTAACCAGTCATTCTTAAGGACTATTTTCTTAAGGGTAAGTGAATTTCATTGACTTCATTTATCGAAAAGCTCACTTAACGAAAGCACACTGGATCCATCGATTTTGATGCCCTGAATTTCATCAGTTCGCTGGTTATGCAGGTCATTCGTTCCTTTGTAACTTAGGTTAAAGAAATTTTTTACTTCCGATTGTAAGGTTATTCTGCTTTGGTATATATTTATGCATCTCTTCAATATATATATATATATATATATATATATATATATATATATATATATATATATATATATATATATACATATATATATACACACACACACATATATATATATACACATATACACATACAGTATACACACGTGTGTGTGTATATATATACATATATATGTGTGTGTGTATTTATATATATATATATATATATATATATATATATGTTTGTATATATATATATATATTTATATGTATATATATACATATGTATATATATACATATATATATATATATACATACAGTATACACACGTGTATATATATATATATATATATATATATATATATATATATATATATATATATATATATATATGTGTGTGTGTATATATATATATATATATATATATATATATGTATATATTTTATATGTATATATATATATATATGTGTGTGTGTGTCTAATGAATAGACAATGTCTCAGTGGCGTCCAAAAATCGAAGATAGTTTCCCTTCGGATAGACTGTCCGGCAGGTATTTTTCAGGATAACAGGAGTAATACATTTACTTTTCTCCATTTTTGGTTTGTTGTCGACACGTGTTTCGGATCACTTTGTGACCTTTCTTCAGGAATACATTGAGTTTTGAAACTATACTTTAATATAATGGTTATGGTGGTGAAAATTTGATACAAACATATTTGGAAATTCGGAAAACATTCGAAAAAAATTGATAAATGAAACGATTAAATTCTTTAAAATATAGATACAAAAATTTAAGAATATATATATATATATATATATATATATATAATATATATATATATATATATATATATATATATATATATATATATATATATATATATATATATAATGTGTGTGTGTTATTTTAAAGGAATAGTGGCTCACAAATCTCTTATTTGATGTTTCGAAAATTGTTAAGCAATATTACTATTAATTTTTTCCAAAGCAGATTAGATATTTCGATGTTTTTGCTTGCCGATACAATTGATATCTGTAGCTAAAGTCATTTTTGAGAATGTGAAGTATTCTGGCACTTTTTAATTGAGATCCTGTATTGTATTAACAATTCCCTTGCCCAAAAATGTTGTGTATCCCACTAACAAGGAAAGCTAAAAGAAGGGTTGCTAGTAAAAGAAATTAACGTTGACGTTAAACTACAAAGTAAATTTGTCATTCTTTTCATTATAAATTAAATATCTTGAATCCGGAGGAAATGCATACATAAATCACTCAATCGAAGGTTATATCCAGGTATAAGGAACATAGCAACTTTTTTTCATTCATGGGCCGAGGCAGCACTGCATCCTTAAATGGAATTACTCCGGGCAGAGGTATCACTTCTTGTGATGGGTGGCCCAAGGAATTTGACAGGTCCCTTCTATGAAAGTAGTTTTGGTATTTAACTATGGTTGGTGTCCTTTCACACAAAAGAATCTTTGGCAGGTCAATAGAAATGCAATTTTAGGTTTTATGTGAATATCATTACTGGCTATCAAAGCATTGTAAGCTCTAATGTTAACATATCACTTGATAAGTTTACGTACGTAAACGAATTTTTTGTAACTGTATAAACATAAACCATTAGTGTTTTTCAAACAAGATAGAAGCTGATATTACCAACTCTTCGATGCATTTAGAAAGAGTGTATGTAGCACTTGCTAAAAGATGGGCAGGGCATGCCGGGCCTTACGTAAGTAAGTGGAAAGGAAGCAGCCATCGCGTGACTTTGAGCTATTGCTTAAAGAGGAGGTTTTTCAGCTTGTTCGATAATAGTGGATTGCAGTTTATCTTTACCATTTGTCTTGTCGAACATGGGGCACTCCTAAAGGATAAACGGAAGAAGCAAGTAAAACAAGTCTTTATAAAAGAATACTAATATTATTTTCCATCTCTTTTATGATATATATATATATATATATATATATATATATATATATATATATATATATATAGAGAGAGAGAGAGAGAGAGAGAGAGAGAGAGAGAGAGAGAGAGAGAGAGAGAGAGAGAGAGAGAGAGAGAGAGAGAGAGATATTTAAGCAGTAAACTTGATATTAAAGATAAATCCATACATACGAAAAACTCCATGCATCAATTAACAAAGAAGAGATATAACCTATCTAAATGTAAATAGATAAAAACATATTTAGAATATATTATTGATATTATATATCTTCAGCACACACAGCTACATTTTTCAATCTAGGTTAGTAAACATAACATGTTTACATGGCCATTATTAATCTTGACCTTTGCTCAGTGAATCAACCTGCCTTGACCCACACTTCTTGTCTGTTCTATCTGACAAATAGAAACAAAATTAAATAAATGGTGTAATGTAATTAGAATACAGGAAAGGAAATAAAACTGCCTTCCTCAAGGTAGTTCAAGTAATGATTATTTAATGTTTCTAATGCCAATGCCAGAAATGTTTTACAACTCATCAGCTTTGTTTTATGTTTGTCATTGTTTGCTTTGTCAAGTACGTGGCAGTTATGGTATTCCAGTAAATATATTATTATTATTATTTTGGTGATTTGTCGATTCCTGAGACGTGAGATTCTGGATAATGAATATCAATCATTAAACAGGAATTCTAAACGAACTTATTGGCTTGTATGAAAAGACATGCTGTCGCATATACTACAAAGGGCAGATGGGTAGACAAGGACACCCACTAACCTACACATTAGCTTCAATGCAGTCAGACAGAAAGGCATGATTCGTATATGGATACATTGAAAATATATTGGACTGTTCCCTTAAAAAGTAAAACCCTCATAGTAATCACATTTTCTAGATTATCTTAAGTGGTGATGCTTGCAAAGATAAATCGGACGGGGATCTTCAAACCGTATCACTATACGGTTTATTTTTTTATCTCCAAGAAAAAGATAAGCTAAGAGTCTTTTCATGTCAACTTCAGTAATCTCGGAAGAAAGTATTCATTTCAACCTGTTGTTTTGTCAAGACCACAGGGAAGGGGCATGAAAATAATTAGGGTTACCCTTTAACTGGGTGTCTACCCCCCTATTAAAACTCCTCTCTCTCTCTCTCTCTCTCTCTCTCTCTCTCTCTCCTCTCTCTCTCTCTCTCTCTCTCTCTCTCTCTCTCTCTGTGTTTATCATTTTCCCGCTTTATCCATCACCCCCTTTTTATTCCCCTTATATTAGAGAGATAACCCGGTAGTTTTATAAAATGTTCCTAAAGACAACCCACGAGAGAGAAAGGCACCACCAGGATGGAAATTAGGCAATGTTCCTCCACTCTAAAAGAGGGACCAAAAAAAAAAAAAAAGAACTCGGCCATTACAGACATGTGTGTCTAACTTCAGTGCCTTGCAATTTTTTTTTTTAATCAATTTTAGTACATTCAATAGTAGAAAATATAGAAAAAAACACGCAAAATTGTGTCTTTTATCTTCTGATGGACAGCCAATATGGTTTTAAACAAAATAGATCATGTGTGAGAAATCTGTTGAATTTTTTTCACAATATGTTTAACATTTACGACAAAGCAGGGCAAGAGACACCTATACTTTCAAAATGCATTTGACAAAGTCCCTCATAAGAAAAAATAGTTGTTGAAATTAGAGCACCAGGCATCATTGATGGGCGAGCTGAATGAATCAAAGATTGGCTGACAAACAGAAAACAGAGTTGGAATCAATGGAGAATCCTCGCTCAGAGTGGACAGCTGTTACAAGCGGAGTACCCCAAGGATCCGTCCTTGTCCCATTACTATTTCTGATTTACATAAACGACACAGATTTAGGATTAACTAGTAGAATAGCAAAATTTGCCGATGATACTTAACTAGGCATAAACGCTGCGAACTCAGAAGACATAGATGCCCTAAGAGAGGATCTAATTAAGTTGGAAGAATGGTCCTGAGAATTACAAATGCCTTTCAACTGTGGGGCATGGAAAATTATGGGCATAGATCATAGTAATCCACAAACATATAACTCACAGCTAGGTAATTAAACAGAAAGTGTGGACCAGGAAGAAGATTTCGGCATTATTATTAACTAAGATTTGAAGGTCACCAAACAGCATAAAAGTTGAAAAGAATCCAGAAATACTTAATAGGTTACATATAAAGACAATTCAAATACTGAATTAAAGTAGAGAAGAGAAGGGGGTGCCATAACCGAAGTCGTAGGTGGGTATCATTTTTGAGTCATTCGTTCTTTATCTTCTCCTGTGGATGGTTTTTTTTTATCATATTCTGTTTAAATTCAATAATGTTTAATCTATTTTAATTTTCTTTTACTTTGTTTTGAAAATTATTGTGTAAATTTAAAAGATTCTATATTTATAATTTTTACAGATTGAGGAAGCAGATGTACGTCAGAGAGTGAATGAAGGTTGCAAAGTGTTGGGGGCAGTTAAGGGAGTAGTAAAAAATAGAGGGTTGGGCATGAATGTAAAGAGAGTTCTATATGAGAAAGTGATTGTACCAACTGTGATGTATGGATCGGAGTTGTGGGGAATGAAAGTGATGGAGAGACAGAAATTGAATGTATTTGAGATGAAGTGTCTGAGGAGTATGGCTGGTGTATCTCGAGTAGATAGGGTCAGGAACGAGGTGGTGAGGGTGAGAACGGGTGTAAGAAATGAGTTAGCGGCTAGAGTGGATATGAATGTGTTGAGGTGGTTTGGCCATGTTGAGAGAATGGAGAATGGCTGTCTGCTAAAGAAGGTGATGAATGCAAGAGTTGATGGGAGAAGTACAAGAGGAAGGCCAAGGTTTGGGTGGATGGATGGTGTGAAGAAAGCTCTGGGTGATAGGAGGATAGATGTGAGAGAGGCAAGAGAGCGTGCTAGAAATAGGAATGAATGGCGAGCGATTGTGACGCAGTTCCGGTAGGCCCTGCTGCTTCCTCCGGTGCCTTTGATGACCGCGGAGGTAGCAGCAGTAGGGGACTCAGCAGTATGAAGCTTCATCTGTGGTGGAAATGTGGGAGGTTGGGCTGTGGCACCCTAGCAGTACCAGCTGAACTCGGCTGAGTCCCTGGTTAGGCTGGAGGAACATAGAGAGTAGAGGTCCCCTTTTTTGTTTTGTTCTTGTTGATGTCGGCTACCCCCCAAAATTGGGGGAAGTGCCTTTGGTATATGGATGGATGGACAGATTGAGGATGAGCATGGTAATGTTCTAAACGTTTTAAAATAGATTATGGCCTTTTAATGATGTGTTTAGACCCTTCTGCACACACTATTTATATATATATATATAAATATATATAAATAATTATATATAAATATATATATATATATATATATATATATATATATATATATATATTTATATATATATATAATATATATATATATATATATATATATATATATATATATATATATATATATATATATATATATATATATATAAAATATGTTAAGTTTAATGATAATCTCATCACTAACAATCATCATCATCACCTCCTACGCCTATTGACGGAAAGGACTTCGGTTAGATTTCGCTAGTCATCTCTATCTTGAGCTTTTAAATCAATACTTCTCTATTCGTCCTCTTCTACTTCACGCTTCATAGTCCTCAGCCAAGTAGGTCTGTGTCTTCCAACTCCTCTAGGGCCTTGTGGAACCCAGTTGAAAGTTTGGTGAACTAATCTCTCTAATCTGCTCCTCACCATGATATCATCCACATATGGCACTCGAGTAATCTCTCTTATAGTTCCATTTCTGATCCTGTCCTTCCATTTAACTCCCACGATTCTTTGTACTCAAATCTACAAAATCTGTTGGATATTGTTTCATTGCCATACACGACTCGTGTCCATACAGTAACACCGATCTAACTAAACTGATATATAGCGTGATTTTTATGTGTAATTTCAGGCGATTTGATTTCCAAATTCTATTTAACGTAGCCATTGTCTGATTTGCTCTTTTCAATCTTTCATTAAACTCCAATTCTAAAGACCTGTATTAGATCATAGTTCCTAATATTTAAATGATTCTACCTCATTAATCCTTTCTCTTTCTAATGATATTTCATCATCACTAATAATAGAGATTTTTATTTATAAATCAAAACCATAAATACCTTTATTTATCGAATTCAGTAGAGTACTGGATCTAGAGATGCGGAAATTCTTTTTATGAAAAATACTGACCCGGCAAAGTTCGAGCAACAAAGAGAGAAAGGAGTCGACTTTGACGTTGTCGTATATATTCTTGTCGAATTCAACCCTAATCGCCTAATTGCCGTTTTATGAGAAAACATTCGTGATTTTCATCTATTCAAATAAGCCCCAAATATCTTTTAATGATGGATTCACTTGACCGTTGGATCACAGACCCTTGCTGAATTTTTTTTTTATATATTGCAGACTAACCAGTTCGCTATAAAAGTGGCATTGGATTGATTTCGATTCTTGTAAAAATCAAGAATTCAACATAAGTATGTATGTTAAGAGGCAAATCATCTCTTATCCCTCTTTATAGCGGCATGTTCAAGGTAACCATGGATCTTTATTTCTATCGTGTGTTAAGGCTGAAATCTCTTCCTGGACAGAAGTACCTATCATAAAATGCATTTCCCCAGGGGTCTCTGTTCTCGTAGTTAAGTGAATATGATCAACAGGGATTTGCGTCTTATTTGAGTATCGGTTTATATATATATATATATATATATATATATATATATATATATATATATATATATATATATATACATGCATATATATTTATATACTCGAATTAGTATGGACCGGCTATCCTTTGATTTATTTAGCCAATAAATCCTCTATAGATTTAGTTAGTCTATGACTGGCGAAATCTAACTGAGGCACTTGGCGTCAATAGGCTTAGGAGGAGATGATGATGATGATAGATTCTAACATTTGGAAATATGTATATGCGTATTTATAGATATATGTATCATCATCATTATCATCATCAGCCGTTACTAGTCCACTGCAAAACAAAGGCCCCAGTCATGTCCTTCCACTCGCGTCTGTTTAAGGTAGTTCTATGGCAGTATATACAAGCAAATTTTCTTACTTCGTCAATCCATCGTCTTCTCTGTCAAGTCCATCTATTATCTGTCATTCTCATTATGTGTCCTGTATATGTGCATTTCTTTAGTTTGCTCTCGTTTGTATATATATATATATATATATATATATATATATATATATATATATATATATATATATATTTATATATATATATACATATATATATATATATATATATATATATATATATATATATATATATATATATATATATATATATATATAATGTGTGTGTGTGTGTGTGTGTAGCTGTGTGTGTACCTTACTGTATTGTATATACACATGTACATGAATATATGAAAATATGAATAAATATATATGTATATATAAATATATATATATATATATATATATATTTATATATATATATATATATATACTATTAATATATATATATATTATATATATATATATATATATATAAATATATATATATATATATATATATATATTATGTATATATACACACACACACACACACACACGTGTTTTCTAGGCTTGTTGAAGATGATATTCTTTTAAAGACCCCTTCAGTTCCCAAATATGTGTTCCTCCTCACTCATATTCGGATTTGCATAAACCTAACGGTTATAAACTCCTTCTCATCACCGTGGAAGGATATCATCAAGACGTTGCAAAGATGTTATCGGATTAACTATCAAGAAATTCCGGTAGACAACAACCCAGTACATGGAAGACACCTCTATGTAGTCCTTGAATATTCGATTGCAGATGTTGCACGGATGGCAAAGGAACAAGAATTTTATCGATGCGTGTAGGTCCTTGGAGAGTAAGTTCTCTATATTTAGCGGAAAATTAAGTCATCCTCTTCCTATTGTTTGCTGCTTCTGAGAGAAAAAAATCTTAGCTATTTAGAACGTAGTAAAGGAAAAGGCATTATTTAGTTAAATCATTCCTTTTTAAGAAAGTTTGTTTTTCATTATTTATACTTGTTTTTTTCTTTTGATATCTGGTATATTGTCAGTCTTCAAAATTTGTACATTATAAAAGGCAACATTTTCTTAATCTTTTTCTTTTCAAGATTTGGATCTCTCTCTCTCTCTCTCTCTCTCTCTCTCTCTCTCTCTCTCTCTCTCTCTCTCTCTCTCTCTCTCTCTCTTAAATGTATAATAACTTTTATCACAATAGTCTGTCTTCTATGAATTACGGGATTATTATTTTATCAACTACCTACCAAATAGGATACTTAGGTGAACAGGGACATTATCAATTTTTAGGAACGCGTCCATCTGTTCCCCATCATTCGTCCCGAGACTCGAATGCGATCCCTGAACCTGCTAGCTGAGAGAGAGAGAGAAAGAGAGAGAGAGAGAGAGAGAGAGAGAGAGAGAGAGAGAGAGAGAGAGAGAGAGGGAGAGAGAGAGAGAGTATAATCTGCACTAAATCAAGCATAATAATTGAGACCGAAGAAAGCAGATCCATTCATGTGTAAGATCTTGAAAGTCCTAAAAGCAGAATTAATGAGACATGTTAATGGAGTTCAAGGAAATGTTCAAGTGTAAAAGCCTTGTAATATATTGGACCTGATAAATCATAGTTTTTATCCTTGGCTGAATTGCAAGACCATGAGAGCATTGGATTATTATAAATTATATAAAGAAATTTGGAAATAACTAAATAATATAGCTTAATTTAAGCTTTTACTTTACCGTATACAATTTACACTATTCAGTATCTTATTCAGGTCTAGAAAATTGGGATTAAGTTTTTTAGTCATTTTAATGAAACATATGCTCACAAAATTCGGTAATGTTTTACCTATAACAAAGAATAAAATTCACTGCAACATTTGAATAGATTCTAATTCTTTATAGACGAATCTTTCTCAATAGGAGATTCACCGGTAAAGCATTTCCCCTCCCAAGGCCACACCCAGACATAAACCCAAATTCTGCATGTAGTGGTAGCAATTGACTCTCCTACGTAACACGTGCGAAGAAAAATATCTTTTTATAAAAGGCTCACACCACCACCTTCATCTACATATAGGGTTAGGCGTGATCCTCGACATTCAGCTTTTCGAGTGGTCAATTTCCCTTTGTTCGGAACAGGATGCTCCGAGGTCGTTGGGTCTTCGAGGTCTGCGTTATCGGCCAAGTAATTGGTTATGTCGATGTACATCGTTAGAATCCATGTCCTGGTGATGCTTGAAAGGCACGGCCTTTGCTCTTCAATATTCCAGAGAATGTACAAAATGCATATCGCCTCCTTTAACAATTTACCTTATGTACTGTTAATTCATATGCTAGTCCATATGTCGTTTCCCTTCAATTCTGATTTCTTGTATCAGCATATCTTTCCTCGAAACATTACTGTATAGTTGTAAAGACAATGAATCATGTAAAAGTGAGGTTTGAGGCTGATTGTTCTTCTTTTCTTTCAAATTGAGCATTCTATATACTGGTTTTAATCGTCCAATAGTTTCAATGTGGTTTTTAAAACTGCATATATATATATATATATATATATATATATATATATATATATATATATATATATATATGTGTGTGTGTGTGTGTGTGTGTGTATGTGTATGTGTATATATATATATATATATGTATATATAATTTATTTATTTATTTACTTATATATATATATATATATATATATATATATATATATATATATATATATATATATTTATATATACATATATATACTCTCTCTCTCTCTCTCTCTCTCTCTCTCTCTCTCTCTCTCTCTCTCTCTCTCTCTCTATATATATATATATATATATATATATATATATATATATATATATATATATATATATATATATATATATCTATATATACATATATTTATATATATATATATATATATATCTATATATATATATATGTTTATAATATATATATATGTATATATATATGTATAAATATTTATTTATATATATACTGTTATATATATATATATATATAATGAAAATAATAATAGTAATAATAATCATAATTGAAATAATAATTAATATTTGGATTATTACTAACCACTCTACAGCCCAGGCTGGAAAACTACAATACTACAAGCCTCAGGGCTCTATCAGGGCAAGCAGCCCAGTGAGGAAGGGAAATATGGGAATAGGAAATAAACTATAAATAAGTAATGAATTAATGTTTTTGAATATTCTAAGAACAGTAACTGTGTTGAAATAGATCAGCTGCATATATACTATAGAACGAGTCTTACTAAATGTTTTAACTTCTGAAGTTCCACCGATTACACCACCAGATTATGAAGAGCATTCCACAATTTGATCACAGCTGGAATAAAACTTTTATAATACTGTATAGTACTGGAAAAAAATAATTTTTAATTATATATTACTCATTGGATAAGCTTTTATAATATTCGTGTTCATATACTTGCAATTATAGTACTGTTTCATGTGATTTTACTATCAACTGGTAAATTTAAGGTAAATGTAATGTAATTTTATATTTTTGTACAGTTCTATTTAAAAGTACTAAATTAGAATTTTGTTTTAGTAAAGATTTCCTCTATTCTTTCAGAAATTATTTGAAACAAAATGGTATATGGAGGTCATCAGTGTGTTTAGTACTTATATTTGGCGGACGGGGATTCATTTTCCTATACCTATTACTGGCAATGAAGCCCAGCTGTGCATAGCAGGGTTACATTATGTATATTTTGTAGAAAACATATTAAGGACCAGTAATTGCTACTTAATATTTTGTTATAAGTAAACCAAATACTTTACGGGAATTGCGTGGTAAATGTCTGTAAGGAAATCTTTGCTCCTGCAATAAACATGGAACAACCTTACACAAAATTTCTAAAGCTGAAATCTTGATTTTTTTTTTCTGCTCATTTATTGTAAATAATGGTAAACATCATCGTGGACCCGTTTTCACTCATTGAGCAATTTCGATCTATAAGTGATAGAGAGGAAAGAAGTAGAACATATACCTCCATACTCATTCGATATCTCCTACTCCATAATAAGATATATGCTATAAAGCTTTACCGAATCTGTATAGCAATAACTTTCACAAAAACTTCGCGTGGAATTTTTACCTGAGGATGAATTCGACCGCAAACTTTTTTAAAACAATAATATTTGTTTTATGGTTTGGTTGTAAAAGCAGACTTCTTGTTTTCATTGTTCACTTATGCGTTCCCCTTCTCCTTAACCGTAATGAGAATGTTTTTTTTTTTTTTTTTTTTTTTTTTACCATAGGAAGGACCTTTGAGGCATAGGTGGTAATTGAACTTAATTACCTTTTTAATGCATATATGAAGACACGGCCTGGTTATTATTCTCTCCTCTAGCAGTCTTGCAATCTCGTCTCTAGGATATCGGTATTCGCTAAAACATAAAAAAAAAAAAAAAAAAAAAACATCACTATTGTTTCTTGTGATGTATTTCATCCACAAAAAAAAAAAAAATGTACTTTTCTAACGGATTACGTTTGGGATGAAATTACAGTACTATTATCGAGCTGGTTGGTCCTCTGTTCATGGACGGTATTTATCAGTGAACTTTATGCAAATCAGTCCTTTAATTAGAGAATTGGAAAATGCAGGAAAACAAATCGTTAGTGTTTCATAGTTGATATTCCAATCATGTTTTTTTAATTGTACGCAATGAAAAGTTTTCAACATTATAACCAATATATAAATTTTGATAGTAATTAAGAAAAAATTAGTTTTAGGAGCACTGTTGATATAGGACTCCCAAATCAGCGGCATTGTTCTGTTTAGTCTTATGGTCATATGCTCACCTATACGTCAAATTGATAATCTTCACAGAGCTACTATACTGTATGTGATACGCAATATTGTATGCCCAAACAGATAATACCTATGATTACAAAATTGAACAGGATAAATATTGTAAATTGGTCTTAATCGTGTACTAAGGTTTGGTTTGGGTCAAGGATGATTAAAACTTAATTCTGATTTGGTTAAAAACTACTCAGATGTTAAAATTTTACCAAATAGTTTTCTCAGTAGTCGCCGAAAGGAGAAGTCCTCTGTATCTCGCTGATTTTGCTTGCATTTAAAAATAATGGCAAGGAGCACAGTACCTAGCTCGGAATATAAAGGCCTCTGTCGTAGAAGCTGACCGATAAAACTGAAGACATTGATTTGCCTTTTTTCAGTAAGCGGAGGAAATTACTACTATGGGTTTCACAGACAGTGCAAGTGCGATTTTTTGCAATTATTCTGTAACGAACACTCGTATCAATACGAGATTTTACTTTAGTGTATTACACCCAGTAAGGAAATTTATAGGAGTATCATGAATCATTTATTGTAAATAATAAAGACTTTTGTACCTATACCAAGAGGCAAAACTCATTAGCCAAGCAAGAAAACGAACACCAGGTTGGAAGAGCTCCGCCTGCCTACAACCCCCTTCACCTCCAACCCCCATTTTCTTCCTACCCTCTCCTTTCTTCCCTCACCTGCCCTACGTCTTTCCTTCTCTCTTTCTCTCTCTCTGAATGTTGCTTTGATTTAAACATATTTTTTTACGATTTTTTTTCTATCAATCTAATAATAATTGACACTGTTGTATAAATGTAACAGTTCAGTGGTTGTTACCCTCCAGTTAACTTATTAATATCTATTTATACACTGATTTGCTCTCTCCCTCTCTCTGCCTGTCAGTTTCTACTAATGTGGGGAGTTGTACAGAGGCTTAACCAATTTTTCCTTTTGCCCCATGCTTCTGAAATTTAAAGTGTTTGCTAAATAGCAATATATATATATATATATATATATATATATATATATATATATATATATATATATATATGTATATATATATATATATATATATATATATATATATATATATATATATATATATATACAAATATATATATATATATATATATATATATATATATATATATATATATATATATATATATATATATGTATGTATATATATATATATTGTCTTTGAGTTTGAACAATATGTAATTGTACACAATTATATCATTACATATTTCGGTATTGGGTATGAGCATAGATGATAGGTATCCATAGGAAATGAGAAACAAAATCTTTATTTCACCTAATGCCTCATATATCCCCCCCACCCCCTAATTGAATTTGATTGAATATTGGTATCGACCGATGACGGGACTCGAATGTGGGTAGGGCATAACCTTCATATTTATTTTTTTTTTTTTGTGTGTGTTTTTATTTTTTTTTTTATTTTTTTTAGTCTTCATCGCTTTCTAATAGCAAGTCAACTTCATCTTCAGTGTCACTGTCAAGATTAATAATGACAGGATCAATACTGTCATGCATGTTATCTGTTGAACGATAACTATCCTCAAAAGCTCGTGATCGACGTACTGCCCCTGCCCATACATCGCGAGTGACAGAGATCCTTGCCTCCTCTATTCTGGCATGTAGGTCGGCTCGGGTGAAACGTTGGAGTGAGGAGCGCACGTAACGTTTTATGTGTCCCCACACCTGCTCGATTGCATTGAGCTCGGGATGTGCGGGTGGCAGGCGGACGATTTCATGGCCCCATTCTCGAATGGTGTTATCTACCTTGTACTTAGGCTCTGGCCTATTTTGACGGCATATGTATAGGAGTTCAGGTCTTGTAGCATGTTGCGGGAAGGATATATTTCTGCGGTGTAACCATTCAATGAGGTCAGATTTCCTGGTAGCTGTGGTGGGACAACGACTATCTTCTGTCATTATACTGTGGTATGGGACATTGTCCATCACTAATACCGAAGGCTCCTCCAGGAGTGGCAGGAGCTGAGTTTTTAGCCAACGTAGGAATATATCGCCATTCCTTTCCCCGTGGTAGTCGCCGCTGGTATTTTTAGCAGGGAAACTGAGGAAGGAACCGTCAATGAAGCCATCGGCTGTACCACCTGCGACTACCACGAAACGTTCCTCCTCACCTGGTGGCACCTGACGGCTGTAATTGGCACTGGTATTAGGCTGCGTGGTATCCACCCATTCCATGTTATGGCTCATTCTGGTTGTGAACCACGTTTCATCCAGGTACACTACCTCCCTGCCGTCTTCCCTATGTCTTTGAAGGTCCCGCAGGGAACGTATCCTTTGGCACATGATGTCAATTAACTCCTTCCTGACATACATCTTTCGCTGAGTGGTCTTATACTCGATTCCCATTTTGTGGAGTAAGCGCCATAGCTTAATCTTTGAGGTACTCTCGGGGATGATGCTTTCTTCCTTCAGGTTCTGTGCCAGGGATGCGAGAGTAAAAGCCTTCTTGGCAACAAACTTTGTATGGATGTGTCGACGTATGGCTCCTACAGAGAAACTGTCAAAGATAGGCTGTGCTGGAGGCGTTGGTGGTGTGACGGGACGTGGCTTAGTACTACGATACACAATTGAATGCCCAGTACTCAATTTCATCCTCAAGGCTGCTGCAACACGGTGGTAAGGCCTGTATGAATGTATAAATGTATCAGTATAATCAAGGCTTTAACTCTGATGAATGTCCTGTGGAAAGGGTCAATATTTATTAGTAATTCATAGAGTAACTGTAACAAGTCACCTATGCAAACTAATCTGAAGGCAGTTGTCAGCTTTCTCTTTATTAAAAAAAGTTGAAGAGTTGGGTGACAAACTCATTTCTGCAACCATACGGACAGACATCTTCTGAGGTGGCCATCACTTCTTTAAGCTCTCCCTCGTAATACCAGTAAATGGCTAATGCCCTGAGTAGAAATAAGGTTTGCCAAAAGAAGGCAAGAAAACGCAGGTACGTATACAACAGCCATTTTCCTATCAGTCATAGTGTCTATCACTCAGCTACTCCAAAACCCTTCAGATAGGTGTCAATCTAATAATTATTTACATAACCAATGCCATAGAGAGAGAGAGAGAGAGAGAGAGAGAGAGAGAGAGAGAGAGAGAGAGAGAGAGAGAGAGAGAGAGAGAGAGAGAGATGAGCAAACCAGTGGTTAAAGCATTCAGTCATCTGATAGGTAACATCCGATTGAATTGTTCCATATCTACAACAATAAATATTATAATTAGATAAGATAGATAGATAGATAGAGTGCTTGATATAAAAAAAAAATCATACAAAATAAGTTGCAACTTAAGCTACCTTCTCAGAAAGAGAGCATGAAGGGAAGGGAAAGAACGGAGAGGGATGGATGGCGTTGAGGTGGAGAGAGATAGCTTGAAGCAGGGGGAGAGCAGGTGAGGGATGAAAGGAGAGGGAGGGAGGGGGTGGAGGTAGAGGTTCTGTATATTATTGTTCGGTTTTGTGACTGGATGATTGAGATTTTGCCCTTTGGCATAGGGGCAAGTGTCTTTATAATTGATAATTAACGATTCATTATACCCCTATAAATTTCCTCACTGGGTGTAATACCCTATAGCAACATCTCGTATTGATACGACTGTTCGTTACAGAATAATTGCAAAAAATCGCACTTGCACTGTGTGAAACCCATAGTAGTTGATTCACATTTTGAACATTGTTTTTAGCATCAGAATTAAGAATCAAGCAAAGATAATATTAAACAACTTACCTTAATAGGCTTTATGCCTTCATTTACAGGCAAGAATAGTTGGAAAACATTTTTAAAGTAATTTCATGGTTATATTAGTTACGCCATAGAATCGTGCGGAGAAAGAAACGGTATAGACACTAATCAACCATTGTAATGTTTGTCTTGCAACACATTCGTTTTTATAAACATTTTAGGTGATATGAACTGAAATATTAGTTCTCCTTATGATGAATTATACTATTACTTCATACCTCTGTTTTTGTGTATGAATTGTTTAATATAACCACCATATTATGTTATGTCATATCTAACCTTTATATCTTTATTTCTGAATAATATTTTATATATCCCTTTAGCAGGCACTTACAGAAATAATGGAGATACGAGAAAACCACCCAAGCATGTTAATTTTAAGGCTCTTCTAAGATATATTTACCTGTACCAATTTTTTCAAATAGTTCACTGTAGCATTGCATAATTGCACCAAAAATAGAGCCCATGCAGGCTGTTTGCCCAGCTTGCTGGGAAACATGCATTGCCCTTGTAGGCTTTAGTGCCTGTTAACATTATTGAAATGTGCAAGCATGTCTACTGACATCCACTAATCACTTTTTTGCTTAAATTTTGTCCAAGACTATAATTTTTAAATCATTAGAATCAATTTTGGTGGTATAATACAACAAAATGGAAAATAAATACACTGTATATATACTTTACAATTTCTTCTTACTTTTACCTGTGAACATTTACAAACACTCAAGAATGAAAAATGACGAATATAGTAGCTTACAAATGTAAAATGTAAATCCCGTAACAATACATAGAAAATGGTTTTATCAAATCACCACAACCATGATCATATTAAAATATACAAATGCAGGAAAAAAGCATAAAAGGTTACTGTAATAAAGCACCATAACCACAAATAGGAGATCAAAACATACAGGTGCAGTAAAAAACATTAAAAAATACTAAACTAAAGCACTACAAAAGCATACAGGGGATCAAAATGTATAAATAAAGTTTAAAAATTAAAGCGCTACAAACATGAGATTAAAATATTCAAGTACAGTGGAAAGAACTGAAAATGTAAAGCAAAATAGATATAGGAGATCGAAATATTCAAGTATCATCAAAACGCACCACAAACACATACCGATCATACTATAGAGATACAGTGAAAAAAGGTCACCGTAGGCTCAAAAATAAGAATCCTAAGTAATTTTGGGCAAAGTGAAAATATCAGGTACTTGGCACTACTTGGGCTAGGAGTGTTGCGGGACAATTGCAGATAGTAGGTTGGCCACGGCACCAGCCGCCCGTTGAGATACTACTGCTAGAGAGTTTTGGGATCCTTTGACTGGCCAGATGGAACTACATTGGATCCTTCTCTTTGGTTACAGTTCTTTCCCTTTGCCTACACATACATCGAATAGTCTGGCATATTCTTGACAGATTCTCCTCTGTCCTCATACACCTGACAAAAATGAGATTACCAAACAATTCTTCTTCACCAAAGGGGTTAACTACTGCACTGTAATTGTTCAGTGGCTACTTTCCTCTTGGCAGGGGTAGAAGAGACTCTTTAGCTTTGGTGAGCAGCTCTTCTAGAAGGACACTCCAAAATGAAACCATTGTTCTCTACTCTTGGATAGTGCCATAGCCTCTGTACCATGGTCTTCCACTGTCTTGTGTTAGAGTTTTCTAGCTTGAGGGTACACTCGGGCACACTATTCTCTCTAATTTCTCTTCCTCTTGCTTTGTTAAAGGATTTATAGTATATATAGGATATATTTATTTTAATATTGTTACTGTCCTTAAGATATTTTATTTTTCCTTGTTTCCTTTCCTCACTGGGGTATTTTCCCTGTTGGGGCCCCTGGGCTTATAGCATCCTGCTTTTCCAACTAGGGTTGTAGCTTAGCAGTTAATAATAATAGTAATAACAATAATAATAATAATAATGATAATAATAATACTGGCTTTACTCTGGAAGGACTGAAAGAAGATAAAGCTGTTCCATCTGTCCTATTAGCAGAGAGGCCTCTTGGCAGTTGGTGCACAACCATTGAGCAAGATGGATCTTCCCTTTCCTGAAACAGAGCTTTCAGGTTTACATGTTGCATGTGGTATGATAATAAGTGTCTTAATTGAAAGACGAGCTGATCATGACTAGTTTATTCAAACGACACAACAACCTTATGTAAAAATGGTTTAGGAAAACAATGGCATAAAAACTTTTAACAGTATGAAACATGCAATGGCAAGCTTTAACATGCTTTTCTATTATCAATGAGAGAGAGAGAGAGAGAGAGAGAGAGAGAGAGAGAGAGAGAGAGAGAGAGAGAGAGAGAGAGAGAGAGAGTATGAGCGTTTATGAAATACATATGCATTATGTGATTCCTCCCCCAAAATCCAGATATACATGGGAAATACGGCATTCTGCAGAAGACACAAAGATTTTGAGCTATCAATGGAGACTCAGTCTTCTTTCCCACGAAGGTTAATTAAGAAAGCCTTTGGTTTGCAACAGTTAACAAGGAAAGGGCTGTGCAAGGGGGTGTCAGCATTGGCTTGCTAGTGTTGGTACACAAAATGACTTGTGTTGTGGCATTTAAATCTTTTGGCATTTGTTGCTTCGCTGTAGGCTTGTAAGTAAATTTTCCCACAACGTGACATAGGCACTGAAGGAGATGGCAGATGGAAAAATTCATCAGGGACGACTAAAGGGGACCCATAAAACATTTCAGCTGCTGAGCCATCCAGGCCATCCTTAGGAGTGGTCCTTAATCGAAGGAGGACCCATGGAAGCTGAGTAAATCAGTTGGAGTCATTAAAACGGAACATCAAAGCTGCCTTGGGGGTGCGATGAAAGAATTCAACCATTCCATTGGCTGCCCGGTTGTAGGCATTTGCCTTACATAGTGTGATGCCCAGGATATTCACTAATGATTCCCACAGTTGAAAGGTAAAAGTGGTACCCCTGTCAGAAGTATTATGCTCAGCGATACCAAATGTCACTATCCATCCTGAGAGTAGGGCAGATATATATGAGGCGGATGTTGCTGTTTCCATGAGGATGGCTTCAGGTTAGCGATTGGAGCAGTCATTGATGGTAAACAGGTAACAATGTCCTTGTGATGTGGGTAGCGCGCCTACTACATCAACGTGAATGTGAGTAAAACAATGCTGAGGTAGAGGAAAGGTGTCCACTCCTGAATCCTTGAGTCGATGTACTTTTGAAGTTTGTCATGAAGAACAAGTGCAGACTCAATCCTCAGCCTACTTAGTACTGCCGTGCCAAATAAACTTCGTCTCCAGTAGATGTGCAGTAAATTGGTGCGAGGTATGTGAGAGGCTATTGATGAAATCAAACACCTGTCGGTACAGGGGACAGGTATCCACCGTCGTGGTCTACCAGTACTTGAGTCACTGAGGAGGGTGGTGTTGGAGTGGGGGACTGTTTTGTCTCCGCTCCGGCATGTCAAGGGATGGGTGTCTGTACCCTTACAGCATTCACGTCATCTTCTTCCGGTGTTGAATGGTTGTCCTCTTCATTTGGAATGGAGCCGTTGATAGAGGTCTTGAAGGTGGTGAAGTGGCTGTCCATAAGGGTATAGACTTTGGTCATCACGTCCTTCATGGGCAAGGTATCGATCTTAGGGATGGCAGTATGTACAGGTTCGGGTAGGCATTGTACCCAAAGGGCATGAAGAAGGTTCACTTCCTGAGAAGAGGTGTCTGTGTTGCAGGCGAACAATACATGTCATTTCTTTGAGGGTAAGAGAAGCATTTTGGTCCCACAACGGTTGTTGAGAGAGCAGAAAAGCTTGGCTATATGGGTGGCAGCCACTAGTGAGTACTGCTCCTGGAGGTACGCTTAGGGCGTCATACTCTATTGGAGCGTCCTCTTGGTCACAAAGTCAATTGGAAGTTTATGGGAAAGTGTCCCCTGGGATCGCCGCTAGGATATAGTCTACTTTGCTGCTTGAGCGAGTTACACCCTTTATGCAAAACTGAAATGAGGCAATTTCTTCACTACTGTCAAAGGGCGACAGTTTCATTGATACGGTGTGAACGGCATCATCAAAGGTTAAGGCGCAGAGTGTGAGTGGGAAGATGGTATGGAGCTGGTCAGTCTGGTGGTCACCAATGTGGCAGGCTGATAAGGGTCAACGGAAAGACAGGCTAAACATGACTAGTTTATTCAAATGACACAAGCTTATATATAAATGGGTGAGGATTAACAAAAGCATAAAAACTTTAACAGTATTAAAAATGTAATGGCAAGCATTAACAGATTTTCTTTTATCACAGCAAGGGACAGGTCTGTGAAATACATGTGCATTACATAGGAACAAAAACCGACAAATTAATCTTTTTGGTATCATACCACTTGTCATGTGACTTGTTGGATTTCTGTCCCTGCTTTGGAACTCGCATGGGCTGCCTCTACAAAGATATGTCAAACCGGAAGGTTTTGAGTGGCATGGGCTTCTCCTTCAACGCCTTGCAGTCTATCTTGGACACCAGCCAGGTATTAAAAATGTTTTATGTACAGGATATGCCTAAAGAGCTTGATGTACCACTATCTTGTCTGCATGAGAATCTTGTAGAAGTAGGTCAGCATGTGTCACTTTTGTTGATGCCAACCATTTTCCTATTGTTCATGATAACATTGGGACAGGGACCCTCCACCATCTTCTTCTGTGGCTTAAGGTAACAAAAGATTTACTCATTGGGGCCACTCTTGCTTCCAACGAAATGCCAATTAAAATTTTAACCTTCCACTGCAAGACTAGCATCCCTTCAGAAAACAAAGCCTCATGTTTCGCTAGGAACAGATTTCTTACCATTTCTTTGACAGATGTGAGGGGAGGATAACCAATCGTGTTGGTCCATGCAGTGCCTAAATGTCTAAAACAAATTTTCTTAGAGGTACGCCATGCATCTAATACTAGTAAACCAGTTATCTGCATAAATAGTAGACTGGGGTGGTTTCTCCAAGATTTTTACCAAGTGATAACAGCCTTTTGAGAGACATGTTGGGCAACCGAAGAAAGTTATCTATTTTTGGTAGAGGAGGAAGTCACAACTTAATCAGTCCATGATTTCCTTACAGAAAAGCCTTTATCCCCACTTATTAGGCTTGCTTTGAATGTATTGCCATAATGATTCAACCCTGATCCTCTTGTAGTTCACCTTGACCTCATCCACCGGCTGTGTCAGTGTGTTGGCACCCTACAGGAAGTCAGGTCATAGCACTGAAGGGTGGCAGAATTTTGAATAATCGGTCAATGGTAGTCTGGGTATTCTCAATATTGTTAAAGTAAATTAGAAGCTTATTAGCCATAACCTTTTGGACGATATTACATCCACCCACTGCTGCACTGGTGCTCTTGGCCCTCTTCAATAATGGTGCTGATTTGTCCTCTTTGCCTTCAATCTGGGTTTTTAGATCTGTGAGTGCTTAGGCCTCACATGAATGACAGAAGCTGCTGAAAGAAGATGAATTTTAAATAGGTGCCTTAGTAAGGTTCATGAAAGTTATTAATTCACAATGCACTCGGTAAACAATTGAAATAATCCCTAGTAACTCACCAGGTGTAGGTTGGGGTAAGAGCTCCTTATTTATATCCAAGAGAAAATTGAGATCGAGAGTTTCATTATCCATGGCTTCGAGGAGGTCATCATTGACAACCCCCCCCCTCTCTCTCTCTCTCTCTCTCTCTCTCTCTCTCTCTCTCTCTCTCTCCTAATTGTCATTGGCCCCAACTACTTGAACTTGTCACCCTTACAGGCGAAGAAACTCGTTGTTAGAAGTTAAAAAACATTAGTTATAGTCATCATCATGATATAACCATCAATAATTCTATGTAAATCTGCATAATGTGATCCACAATTAAATCCACAATTTACTCGTAGTCTGGGCAGCTGAGCCCTTGAAATGACAGAAATGATTTTAGTAAGATTGCATGTTGGTCATATGAGATGGGCTTTTGTATTATTGATGTGCACACATCATCACCACGTGTAATTAGTGGGATACTACTTTAACTATACAACATATATTTTATGTATGTAGAGTTTTTGCTCAGAAAACGTTATTTGATATTGGATTCTGAGAGTTTTTATTTTTTCAAGATTTTAATGTTTAAAAAAATCAGGTTTGATGGATAAAAGTTAGATTTCTGTTTATCATAGATTTTTATCGATTTAATTTTTGGGAATTGCATAGTTTCCCTTAGTCGGGCATATTAACCATGGTCACGTATAAATTTTGATTATTTCTTCCAACGTGATAAGGAAATGCTAAGCAAGCTATAAGTCAAGATCTATATCTTAGTTATAAGACCAGTGTTGATATATGAATAAGAAACATGGGCTCCAAGATGAAAAGAGTAAGCAAACCTTGAGAAAACCGAGGTGAATTGTGAGAATATTACTGCGTGAAAGATTGGAAATAATGAAATAATAAGACTGACATGTGTTATAAAGATTATAGGGATTATAAGAATGTTACAACTGAGATGTTGTGGGCACGTGTTGAGGGTGGATGATGGAGAGGAAGTGAAGAGGACTGAGGAGGAACCTGTTAGGAGGAGAAAATCGAGAGAGGGCCAGAGAATTAGATGGCGAGGGTTACACGTAAAATACACCACGGAGAAATCCGCTCCGAAGATTCCTCCCACAAAAATTTCGCTCCACGAAATTTTTTCCCTTCAATTTCCACCCCACGAAAATAACAACTTCGACCAGCCAAAACATTTATTAATATGACTTTTGTCCAGTTTGTTTCACTTTGTGTTTAGCTTTCTCTGCAATTAAAGATAGTGATTTAAAATTATTATTAAAGCAAACTAATAAGATATTTGATATAATGCATACTAGTTTATAAAAAAAATACAGCGTGGAATAAGGATTTTAATGCAATATGAACTAAATGGAATTGCTATGAGAAACACTTATAAAAAATGATAAAAAAGTCTTCCTTTTCATAATTTTCTACCAATTTTTGTATTCTTTTACCAAAGGCTTTTTATGTATTTTTTTCTTAGCTGAGTCTCCGCGCCCCATATGGGTAATTTTTGTGTCATAATTCCTTTCTTAACCAAGACCTCACAAAATTTCCATAGATTAGGGTGTATCGAAGTAACAGATGACTGAGTAAGTTTGAGATACTCTTCTACAGCATTGTTGCTTCTTGGGATATTTGATAAAATCCTTCTATCTCGTTCCAGATCTGCATGGGGAAAGAGGCTCACATCTCTTCTTTAATGAAAACTCCTGCCGCGTTTCATTCCAATGTGATTAATTTCAAAATAGGATATAAAATCGACGGCATTTGTAATCCATATCACTTCTAAGTTCAACAATGTTTTGTATTTTGCGCCAGCATGATTATCAAAGATGGAAAAGGCATTCACAAAAATGAGAATTTGGAAATACTGACGCGAATGCGTTGTGAATAGCTTTTTCGGAATGCGGGCCCTGCAGTAATTTTACGGATGTACCTGTGTATTTGGTTACGTGCTTGTCTACACGTATTTGGCACTGTTTACGGCCTTTCGCTGTCATGAGTCTGATATCATTAGTGTTGGGAAAACATTCAACATTGATGTCTTCATTAATAAAATTTTTGAACCTGAAATCGGTAAAAATTTATTTCCATAATATATATATATATATATATATATATATATATATATATATATATATATATATATATATATGGATATATATATATACATATATATATATATATATATATATATATATATATATATATATATATATGTGTGTGTGTGTGTGTGTGTGTGTGTGTGTTTGTGTGTGTGTGCATGTGTGAATTTAATAGCAAGGGAGACACCTTTTTAACTGACGAAGAGAGTGAGTAATGAATACTCATTTATACCTTTTGACCTTTGAACAGAGGGATATTATTTCTATCGAGAAATTCAACATTGTGGCTCTGGGTAATTTCTGGCTCGGTGCAATAAACCTCAATGTCAGAGGTCAGTGATCACAAAGAACCGATGAAAGGAAATAAAGAGCAACCACATACAGAAATCCACGTGCGATTGACGATCATCTTCCATCTCTTGATTTTAGCGTAAATCACTACACTTCAACGTAAATTGTACTGTGCTTTTTGAATTGTTGAAAGATTGCACAAATTTACTTTCTTTAAATGTGTCTCTGTCGAAATTTTTGTGTGGCGCTTAAGAAATAGGTCACGACGATCTTTTGGTAATTTCCCAATGATCGTCAACTGTATACTATATAATTCTGCAATATATAGAATTACAAAGGATTGTTCCTCTAAAATCGTGTATATTTAGCTTTGACTCTTAATGAACTTTTCATCAGGAAGAAAAATTTTTTTTATTGATATACTAGCATCAGTAAAACAATTGAAAATATATCTACTTTCAATGAATTGTATATTTGACAAGAAAGAAAATAATTTCTACGTAAGTTTTAACGATTCAGTAGACTTATAATGACATTTTTGGTAGAGACTGCCGTCAACTGTAAGTCGTCTTGTACTTTCTAAGACTTTTATGCTTAAATGGAGGAAGAGAATAATATTAGCATTCCATCCATATTAAACAACGCACTATAACAATCAGTTTAACTTCGCTAACTTATGAGAATATACAATGAAATGACAATGGCTAATAATATGGTGAATCGAAGAACAACGGAGCTAAATACGTTTTATATAATATGTTTGAAGATTAAATTGTTCACGATTACTTAATTGTCTGAAATTTCCCTCATTTTACAAAGGGAATGCCTTAAACGTTTTAATATAAAGAATTAATTTATTAAAAGCTAAGCAAAGTAATACTGCATCGCTTTTTATATTCTTACAAGGGCGTGACTACAAATTAAATGGAAAGTAATTACTAGGTAAAAACTATCTTTATATTTCGCATATCTTTCTTATTACCAGGCATTCAACTGATATCAGCCAATTGAATATTCAAGCTAAGTTTTTTAGCAGTTATATTTTCTTTTGGGGTAATAATACATCATGCTAGCAACGACTTTACTGTTTCCCTTTAAAATAGTATGGAGCCATGTTGTATTTATCAAGATCAACACTAATAATTTGTAAGAGCACTCACTTATTGTAGGGGAAGAGCATGGTCTAATTTTAATGTTCATGTAAAACTTTTTGTTGTTGTTATAGATGAGAATTATGATGTTTCAAACTACTGACCATGACGTCGTCGATTTGATTGATAAGTTCTAAGCACAAGCTTTGCAAGTTTACTTTGGTTCAGTTGCAACGGAATCTTTCTCTAATGAAGTAATAAACATTAATTTTTCAATATATATATATATATATATATATATATATATATATATATATATATATATATATATATATGAGTGTGTCTGTATATATATACATAGAAATACATGTATATATATATATATATATATATATATATATATATATATATATATATATATATATATTTATATATTTTCTTCAGCCATAGCTAGTTCGCTACAGAACAAATGCCTCAGAAATTTCCTCCCACTCACATCTGTTTATGGTCTTTCTATGCCAGTTTATACCCACAAATTTTCTTAGCTCGTCAATCCATCGGCTTCTCTTCCTTCCCTTGCTTTGTTTGCAATCACTAGAGACCAGTTATATTATTCTTCTTGTCCATCTATTATTTTGTCATTCTCATTGCATGCTCTACCCATGTCCATTTCTTTTTCTTACATACTAGAATATCCTCTCTCTTCTTTAGTTTGCTCTTGTTTCCATGTAGCTCTTTTTCTGTCTCTTGGTGTTATTCCTATCATTATTCTTTCCCTTGCTCTGTAAGTTGTGACTAGCTTATGTTCTAAGGCTTTAGTAAGTTTCTGATGCATAAGTTGATACTGGAAGGACTATCTGATTAAACAAACTTTTCTTTTTAGGAAAGTGGTATTTTAATTTTCATATATAATTTGGCTACCAAAATCTTTTTGGGAAACAAAATAGCTACCATATCGTTGTCCCTAAAACATGAGTTGAAATTTTATGTAAAGATATGAAGGGAGGAGACAAAGTTTAAAGTGAATAGACAGTGCCTTAAGATTATTTAAGGATGTTTTTTTCCCAAACAATTATCAGCCACCTCAGTTTTTGGAATTGATATTTCCTGGTTTGATTATACTGATATCAGTGGTGAAGACGTAAATGATATATTACAGTGGACAAATAGATATGTATCTTGCATTGCATTCTTTTTCCTGATAAAGTATAGCATGTTTAACTAAGTGAATGGTTTTACATGTTTCTTCTCCATATGTGCCATAAGCATCCATCAGTGCAGGTCAATTTAGCTTTCCTGCAATTGCATCGTGACTTGGACATGATTTTTTCCCCTGTATTTTGGTACAGTCCACTTTAACTCTTATCAACTTTGGAAGTAAGGTTTCATTATTTGTTTGTACAATATATTGCTGGTTCAAGGCTCGTGTAATAAGCAGTAATCTGTGAGCAAATGTGTATGAATGCCTTAAATAAAGGCTTTAATAATGGGCAGATCTCTAACAGTGGTCACTTCAGATCAACAACATTAATCTTTTCGATGTACGAGAAGACTGCAGATCATCATTTTGCCATGTCATCATAAATGCAAAGTCTGTGTTTTAATGATTAGGGGGATTAATCACACCATTGTTTTTTTTTTATTTTATTTGTAGATACAGGCTCCTTTATTCCTTAATGTCATTCATAGAATCGGGTACATTTAGTGTTTCCCGGCTTGATAGTTTTGCTCCATTAAGAAGGCTACCAGTACTAGGTGGTCCTCTATGCCAGGCAGATAATTATGTAGCATGATATGTTGATTTGCCGTCGTGTACCTTTACTTGCGTTGCATCTCTAACTAGATTAGAGGAACCAGAGCCACTTTGATACACTCCCTGAAGCGTCTTCTCAGCTAAGGCTGTGTCTGTGTCTAATTGTAGCACATTTTTGTAGCTAATGACATAGCCACCATTGTGCAAAACCACCCAATCTAATATGCTTTGGAGTCAGATGATGGTCACCAACAAGTATGTAAGTTGGATTCTGTCCGGTACTAAGGATGCGGCGATGTCATGTAGACTCATCCCTTCCGTCACCTTTCCTTTTATATTTTCTTGCTCTAAAAGACATTGACCTGCTATCACTAAGTTGAGGAACATTTACAGACTATCTGGTATTTATTCACTCATAATTTCGTTGTGATAATATGTCACCTCTTAGCTACAAGGCAACGTGGACCATAGACAGAAAAATATTGTCTTTTTCTTGCTTTTACGAAGGAATGGTGAATTGAGCTTCGCCTTTTTCGTATTAAACTATCTTTGAAATTGCTATTTGGCTAAATTTATGCAAACCAATTCTGTTTATCGCTTATTTCGCCCTTGATCATGAAGAACTGAGAACTTAGGCAGCTCACAAGCTAATTTATCTTTGAATCTACTTCGGAATGATGGTGAAACCTCTACAATAGTGCAATATATTTTCCACACTTCCATTAGCTCCATTATCTCCTAGATATGGCCACGAGTATCAGAATACTCAGATTGATTATGTATCCAGATCATTCCAATATTAGTGTTGTTAATCTCCTGTTTGCATCTGATGGACGGCATGTAGTGGGAGAGGTAATACTTTCCTTCTGCTGCTATAAGGTTGCTAACCGATGCCACATGAATTCGCAGTATTTTTTATCACACTTGGCAGCATCTCCTATTTCATTACTTTTGTTGAGCGTTGTTACTGAAACTAACTCGTGTTTTAGCTTTATATATCTGTTGACAAAACATAAAAATTTCCCAATTAATAGGCTTTTTGGAACTAGAGCTGTATGATGAGTGAGCCTAAGACTTTCTGTTGTTAGTGTTGATGGGCAATCAGAATTAAAGGATGGGGTACATAATATAGTAGGTTTTCTAAGCCTATTCAAGTTACTTTTGCTAGTGTACAGTACATAGAATAAAACGAATTATGACAAACTAAATTATTAAGGACTCTTGAGTCTCCATCAACTGTTTTTTAGATTTCGAGTAATTAACTCCTTTCCGTACCACTTAGCAAATTATCTTTTGTTCCTGCTTTACATTTGTTGAAGTAAACTGGAGCCCCTCTCTGCAAAGTAGTTAAGGGATCCTTTGTGTATAATTTTATAAGATCAGATCACTACCTGAAATTAGAGGGAAAAGGAGTATTGGAGTATTGAAATTTAATGAATGGCCAATATTTTTAAATCTGCCCCTCCAAATACATACACACATACTCACACACACACATATATATATATATATATATATATATATATATATATATATATATATATATATATATATATATGTGTGTGTGTGTGTGTGTGTGTATGCTCGCGCGCGCGTTCCTGTATCAGACTCCTGAACTGTAAAGACACTAAACCAATGAGTAAAGAATATATATACCAAATATCCTAAGTACATGAACTATATGGACCGTTTAAGTCTAGTTAACAGAAAATTCATGCAGGTTGGCAGTATTATTCGGAAAAAGGGGGTAATTTTTTTTCTCAAATTTGAAGGAGACCCACTAATTGAAGGAGGCAGAGTTTTTTTTTTTTTTTTTTTTTGTAACCTCAAATTATCTGAAAAAATATTGTTTGTTCAATTTTAACAAATTGCTTACAACACTTTACTAAAGGAGATATTTGAAAACCTGTACTTGTCTAATTCTGGCTTACTTAAAATTGATTACTGTTCTTACATTAAGAAAACCTTCAGCGTAGCTGTTTACTTCTCTGAAAGCAAAATTAGAACAAAAAAATCAAATAATGTGGTCATCTCTCTCTCTCTCTCTCTCTCTCTCTCTCTCTCTCTCTCTCTCTCTCTCTCTCTCTCTCTCTCTCTCTCTCTCTCTGTCTGCCGATCGCATTCACCTCGTGAAGGGCATTTCCTCTCTTCCTCCTACTTCTGGGTTCAGTCTCGGTGCCCTTAAAGCCACTCGGACGCAGATCAAGTCTCCAGTACACGGAGAAGGCGTGAATGTATGGGCGTTGGTGTCTGGATTATGGGCGTATTGAGATGCTGGGGCGTGACACCCAGGAATCATTTGCTCGCCTGCTAATGATATTCTTTTCACATGGTAGGTGATAAAGCTAAGTGAAGATCCATTGATCGGTTTATAAATATTCATTGAAGCAATCATGAGTTCCGTGGAGGTATGTACTGCACTGAACCATTGTTAGGGTTCTTGCAATCTTCTCTCTCTCTCTCTCTCTCTCTCTCTCTCTCTCTCTCTCTCTCTCTCTCTCTCTCTCTCTCTCTCTCTCTCTCTCTCTCTCAAAAAGATTTATAAGGTGACCCCTGTTCACGGTTCTTCAAAATTAGCTTTGATTAAATTTGAAAAAATCACTTTTCCCACATCATGTGGATTTTTATATTACGAACGACCCAGACGTTCTTGAAATTTCCCTTTATATCTTTACTCACATACATAAGAGTATATCTGTTGATATATATCTGTAACATATGCTTTATTTTAAGACTCTTTTGCCATATCCTTGTGCACCTTTCAGGTTTACTAGAAGTCAGTGCTTATTTCTAAGTGTCGCCTTCTGTTTGCTGATACTTACGATTCTAAGGGGAAATATCTATGAGCGACAACTTGCATTTTCAGAGCTAAATTTATAATTCCAATAAGTCCTTGGTCTATAAGGAATGGAAAGAACGATATCTGATGGATTTTTTCCATCCCAGTGATGTTCACATAATGATTATGATGGTACACATTTTAATGGAATGTTGTTATCGCACGTACTATTCTCTCTCTCTCTCTCTCTCTCTCTCTCTCTCTCTCTCTCTCTCTCTCTCTCTCTCTCTCTCTGACCCAGAACAGTCAACTATCTTACAGGTACAAAATCAACTACTCACGTTATGTAATACTTGATTTTTGAGAAGCTCCTTTAATTTTTTTTTTTTTTTTTTTTTTTTTTTTTTTTTGACTTGCCAGGTTCGGGGATGGAAATCGGTTTTTACTCGCTACTGAGACCCGCGCACGACGTGAGAGAGAGAGAGAGAGAGAGAGAGAGAGAGAGAGAGAGAGAGAGAGAGAGAGAGAGAGAGAGAGAGAGAGAGAGAGAGAGAGAGAGAGAGAGAAGAGAGAGAGAACACAGTTGTGAGGGAAAAACCAGTTCTGTTACTCTTAATTATAAGATAAATGATTTGTAGTGGTAAATTTAAGGGGGTTGCAATTATATAAATATAAGCTTGTTTGATATTTTAATGGTTAGATTCATCTGAGGAAGGCTATAATATTAAGGATTGAGTGAGTAAAGGATTTTCTGTTGACACATGATTAGACAATGATTATATGTAGCAATCTTAAATGCAACATCCCGTGACATGGCTATGTCCTTGTATTATGATATGTACTGATAGGAATTTGTTCACTTCAGACTCAATAAATTACACCTTTAAGAATTTCTAATCTCAATAATGTCTGTTAAAAGTGCATAAAGCAGTCATGAAAAGTTATATGTCATATGATAATTTAAGTAAAAGGGTTTTTATTTAACTAGCATGATATTTTCAGCTTTGTAATAAAAAAACTTAAGCTGAAATTATAGTCTATTGTCATCTGTCTGAGACAATGTGAGATTGAAAAAATAATGGTATGTAGAATATTTAATCATTCATATGTAAATGTTCTCAGAACTCATAAAAAAGCGGAACAGCAGTTGCTTGAGTTTACATTGCATGGACTCTTCTAAGAGTCTTTTCTATTATAGCTATTAAGAGTGACTGAGAAGGCTGACTTATATATAATGTCTTAGGGTAAATATCGATTAAAAACTCACCCGAACCTTGTTATAATTTTGCAAAATATGAGCTGTAAAGCATAAAAGAAATTTTATCCTAATCAATAGACTGAAATGCCACTTTATTTAGGACTTTTAGATGTAATAAGATATGTAAGTGAATTTTATCAAATATAAACATCAAATTACAGTTAAAAGCAATCTCCATTAATGGATTCGTGATACCCAAAGATGTTTTTTTTTCCTTTCATCTTACTTGTGCATTTTACTTTGCATATTGTATCAAATATGAGATTAGCTATAAATGATGCTCTTGTCAACAGCTTCATATTTTGACTTGAAAAAAATAGAATGAAAATAGCTATTATAGTTGAAGTTTAGTAGCTAAGGATATGTAGGTTTATTGGTGTATTGCCTTTGTTCAAATATTTTCTAACAAACGAACGTTAATACATCAATATATACAGCCATGAAAACATAATTTTGTAGTTACCGAGCGATTCATCTATTGACAAAGAAGAAATTGTCAGCACAAAAGTTAACCAGCAAAATGATAGTCAATATCTCTTATGATTATCCAACTAACACAAATTTGCAATTAAATGTTTTTCTAATTAGTTTTCTAACCTAAGTAACAATAGGCTTTTCTTGGCACTGCTCAACATTTTATATTAATGATTAATTACGTTTATTTGATAAATATTATGATTCAACTCTGTCGATATGGTACTTATTATTTTTATTATGATCGTCATCATCATTATTGTTATTATCAATATTATTATTGATGATGTTGTTTGCGGGCCCCATTTACTGTATGTGAAATTATAGTGTTGTAAGAGAAGGCCAACATGATAACTCTTTATCCAAGGACGGGGTGCACAATGTTCATACCAAGGTATCTTCCATCGTTCAATATACGGTGCATGTTGAAGACCCTTAGAAAACCTGCCCTCAGACTAGACTACAGTACGTGTAAACCTATGCTTTATAACCTTTGAATTATCTCTGCAACACGAAGAAATATACGCGCATTCCCTTGATTATTATTATTATTATTATTATTATTATTATTATTATTATTATTATTATTATTATTATTATTATTATTATTATATTTGATAAATTCCTCTTATATTTCTCAAGGCCCCTGGACATTTTGATAAAAAGCATGCTATTTTTCTTTGATTAAGATGGAAACTTAATTAGAAAGTATCCTGGCAAGTGATGTTATTTTCCGCCAATTTCAAGCATATGTTACTAAATCTCTTGTAAAATTAAAGGCCAAACTTTTAGTAATTCTCTCGTTAATTCTTCAATAGAATTGTTATAAATGGTGATCTCTTTTATTGCCTTTGTGTCTTATTTTGATAAAGGGTGGGGTTAGTAAGATATAATATATGATTTACAAAAAAAAATACAAATTATATGTTGCAAAGATATAAGTGCAATTACTTCTGTATTGGTATTGAAAAGTAGCAAACAAAAATAAGTGCAATCTAATCTTCAGATTTCACACATTCAAAGTGATCAAGTTTCACAGACTCAAATCAATCAAGTTATACTAATTAAATACTAAAAGATAGCGTTCGCTATCATGTTATTTTGTTTTCAAATATATAGTTCG
>NC_090764.1:54183414-54200914 GCF_036898095.1 Palaemon carinicauda | reverse complement strand
CATGCAGAAGTATTTATCGTTAAATGAATTTCCTTAGGGGTCTGTGATCCCATGTCAGAACAATTTTAATATGAATGGGTGTTTGTTGCTTTAAGAAATTAAAATAATAATGACAGCGATAAAATTATCATAAAACAGCTAAGTATTACACATTTACCAATCAGCTGCAAGAGTGGAGAGTAGCAGTAAATCCTTAATTCGACAGGATTAAATACAGTAGAGTCAAAATCAACTCTTATCTCCTTTTACAGCTAATGGGCTAAGACTTACTTTATACCCTTACTTTAATTGGTACTAAAGTTAAAATCCTTGGCGCGGCAGAAATATTTATTATAAAAGGAATTTCCCTATGGGTCTGTGATCCCGTGGTAGAGCAAATTCGGTATTAAGAAGTGTTAGTAATAAAATAATTATAAAACGGACCACTGTTCCATACTTGCCAATTAGCTGTCATTATAGAAATAGGTTGATTTAAAATCTAATAAAATAGCCTGTTTTTGAAAAGATCAAGTACACCAAAGTTGGAATTAACTCCTATTTCTCTTTCCGGCCGAATGGGATAAGTTGTACTGTTTATCCTTATTTCTTTGACACTATGGTTCGAATCCGTGCCTGGGCAGAAATATTTATCATTAAAGGAATTTCCATATGGGTCTGTGATCCCGTGCCATAGCAAATTTGATATATAGGGTATTTGTGGTTTATTTGAAAACCTGAAAATCACGAGTGTTAATGATGAAATAATCCCAAAACGGCCAAGTCGTACGTGCATATCAATCAACTGTAAAGCTGGAGATAGGTTGATCTCGATTTTAAGTACAAATCCTAAAGTCAACAGGATTAAATACAGCAGGGTCGGAATCGACTCATTTCTTTTTATATCTTTATTTCTATCGGGACTTAGGGTAGAATCCTTGGCCGTGTGGGTCTGTAATCCCAAGGTTGAATGTATTTGATGTTAAAGGATATTTGTTGCTTTTTTTTCAAAAACTGAAATTTTCTAGTGTTTGTGATAGAATTGTCATTAAACAGCCAAGTGTTATATATTTACCACTCAGGTGTACTGGTGGATATGGGTAAACTTCTGATTCTGATTACTAATCTGAAATTCAACGGATTAAATAGCCAAGTTTTATTGTTTACTTTTACTGCTATCGACTCAAAAGTTTGACTCCTTGCTCCGGTAGAAATATTTATGATTGATGGGATTTCCCTATGGGTATGTGATCGATATTGAAGGATATTTGTGGCTTGTCTGAGAAATTGAAAATACTAGTGTCAGTAATGAAATTGTTATAAACAGCCAAATGTTACATTCTTAGCAATCAGCTGGAGATGGGCTAATTTTTATTCTAAATACAAATCTTGAATTAGACAGGAATAAATACAGCAGAGTCAATATTAATCTTTATCTCTCTTTGCAGCCGAATGGGCTGAATCTTATTTTTTATCCTTATTTGTATCGGCGCTAAGGTTCGAATCAATGGCCGGGCATCAATGTTTATCATTAAAGGAACTTCCTCATGGGTCTGTGGTCCCGTGGTAGAGCGAATTCCATAATAAAGGGTATTACGGTTTATTTGAAACAATGAAAAACGGTTATTAGTGATAAAATTATCGTATATATTTATTTATATATTTGTGTGTTTATGTATACAGTATATTACCTATTTCAACAATTTATTTCCTCATTCGAGATGAATAACTAGCATATAAGACAAATGATTTTTATTGAGCATTTCCTCTTCATTGGATTATTCCATAAAACAATTTCACTCGTTTTACGGGTAATTTGAGAAACCAATGAGGGTCGTGGCCGATACTTCAATTCGACAAATGATATTATTATTATTATTATTATTATTATTATTATTATTATTATTATTGTTGAATTATTATTTGGTAGTAGGTTGGCCAAGGCACCAAGCACCCATTGAGATACTACCGCTAGAGAGTTATTGAGACCTTTGACTGGCCATATAGTAATACATTGGGTCGCTCTCTGGTTACGGCTCATTCATCCATTACCTACACATACACAGAATAGTCTATCCTATTCTTTACACATTCTCCTATATCCTTATACACCTGACTACACTTAATTAAACCAAAAATTCTTCTTCTCAGGGGTTAATTACTGCACTGGAATTATTCAGTGGCTACTTTCCTCTGGGAAGGGTAGAAGAGACTCTTTAGTTATGATAAGCAGCTCTTTTAGGAAAAGGACACTCCAGAATCAAATCATTGTTCTCTAGTTTTGGGTAGTGCCGTAGCATATGTACCATGATTTTCCACTGTCTTGTCTTAGAGTGCTTTTGATTGAGGATACTTGCAGGCACACTATTATATTTGTTTCCTTATTTCTTTCCCACACTGGGTTATTTTCCTTGTTGGAACCCTTGGACTTATAGTACCGTGCTTTTCCAACTAGTGTTGTAGTTTACCAAGTAATAATAATAATAATAATAATAATAATAATAATAATAATAATAGTAGTAGTAGTAGTAATAGTAGTAGTGGTAGTAGTAGTAGTAGCCTATCTGAATCTCTATTTGGGCAAGCTTAATGCTTTGAGGCCACGAGGTCGTTTGGGAAAAGAAATAGACAATTAAAGAATAAACTCTGTAATCAAAAGAAATAAGTTGAATAAATATGTAGGCTATCAGATAGGCAAAACGTGAAATCTAAGTCAACATTCTTTATCCAAAACAGTTATACCTTATTTGAACTTCTAAAGTTTCATTGAATCATCATTAACTCTGATTTGAAAATCTACTCCACAATTTGATGGTAGCTGGAATAGATCTCTCAGAATAATGTGCATTATTGATCATTATGATATAAAATATAAGACTAATAGAATCAGTTGCATACCTAGTGTTGCGTAGTAGAGGGTAAAGTCATGGAGGTCTGGATACTAAGGATGGTCAGAATTTCAGAAATCTTAAACAGCTTAGCTAGTAAGCCGATTGAACGACAATGACGGAGTTTAATATTCTGATCAGTAATAAGGAATTCAATAGACCTCAAGTCTTTTTCCAATAATTCAACGTTCAGCGCACATTGGGATGCAGAACAGTCCAGGGATACAGCTCAGAGCTGGGCAAAAAACTGCTTTTCATTATTTCAAATATGAGCATTCTCGTTGCCATGCAGCACAGCACTGAGCATGTGCAGATATATGTAAGCCTTTCTCGCTCACTCAAAATATTGAACACTGTTTTCTGCACACGATCTGCGTAGTAAGTAAGATGTCAACAGAGTGCTATATAACTGTCTGTCTAAACATAGTATTACATACCACTCAAAATCCCCAGGCGATGGAGACCGACTCGGTCCTAAACGTTTCTTAGTTTGTGCTTCTTGGATCTTAAATCGGTGATGTAATAAAACTTAGAATGATAAGAAAGATAGATAATAACTTCAACGTTGAATTTCATTAATTTGATAAGAATATAGTATAATGAGTTAGGTTTATGACAGGGTATTTTTGAGTACGTCGAGAAAACAGATGAAGTTCAATAATTTTTTATTATGGGGTGAAGGTTATATGGAGAGAGAGAGAGAGAGAGAGAGAGAGAGAGAGAGAGAGAGAGAGAGAGAGAGAGAGAGAGAGAGAGATTTTAGTTTAGGACATACAGTATATGGTTTTTGAAAGTAAAAGAAAGTAATTAAAATACTCTGACGATATCAAGGATTTTTCCGTTTTTCTTGACACTTGTTACATATTTTTTTCACACTTTCAAGCATTTTTTATTCAACTATGAGGGATTTTGTACATATATATATAAACATATTCTCTCTCTCTCTCTCTCTCTCTCTCTCTCTCTCTCTCTCTCTCTCTCTCTCTCTCTCTCTCTCTCTCTCTCGTGTAGTAGTAATAGTAGTAAGAGAGGCTGTAGTAACCAAAGAGACAGAGATAAAAAGAGAGACGGAGCAAACCTTCACTTAACTATGTCTTTTTGAAGGTAGAAATTTGAGTTGTCTACGAATAGGCCAGATACAGTCTCTCTCTCTCTCTCTCTCTCTCTCTCTCTCTCTCTCTCTCTCTCTCTCTCTCTCTCTCTCTCTCTCTATCTCGTAGTAGTAGTAGTAGTAGTAGTTGTAGTTGTAGTTGTTGTTTCCGAACAGTCCCGGAATACATTCTCTCTCTCTCTCTCTCTCTCTCTCTCTCTCTCTCTCTCTCTCTCTCTCTCTCTCTCTCTCTCTCTATTAGTTTTTTATTAAAATAATCTCTAAATATATACTTAAGGGAAATTATCTACCTATCTATCTATCTATCTATCTATCTATCTATATATATATATATATATATATATATATATGTGTGTGTGTGTGTGTGTGTGTGTGTGTGTGTGTGTTTGTGTGTGTGTGCGTGCGCGTGTGTGTGTATACAGTGTGTGTGCCACATTAATAAGTTTCTCTTTTGTCTCTTGTGAATAGAAAAATTGGATGAATAACTGTCTACTAGAGTTGAGAAATATTAATCTTATAGGTTATTTAAAGAGTTATTTTAATATTAAAAAAGAACGTGAAAAATTGTCTCTCAAAGGAGTAACATCTGAAAAAAAAATTGTACAATTGAGAGAAGTGTTAAAAGAATTGTCTTTTTTTCATGCATTCACTCATCCAAACCTACCTCAGTCCATTGCAACAAATGTCATACAATAATATTGCACTCTCCAATTCATTTACAGAGTAAGGCTCAGAACTTATGCAGCTACTCTCAGGCAAAATTGTGTATCGGCAAATAAGATCTTTAAGTACAGGTTAAGTATAGCTAGGAGGTACGTAGAATGCTTGTTTGGAATTTTGTCTAATGAATGGAGAATATTTTATAGGCCTCTAAACTTGTAAATGGAACTGTATATTGAAATTGTACAGGCGTGTTGTGTTCTGCTAATTTTTATGCGAGATTGTGATGCTTACAACTTTAAAGACACACTCACAATCGAAGGACTTAATGCCATTCCAGCAGGGGAGGCTGAGCACCGCCGAAAATCTGGAAATGGTATTCACAAAGCTTTTGCTGAGTATTTCATGACACAAGAAGGCTCAGTTCCATGGTAGTGGAAAATTTAAGTAAGATTTATAACTTGTAAGGGTATATTGTTACATTACAAAAGACTAATACAGTGGTAACACATTTCCATTGCCTTTGCATGACGATAGATCTATCCCAGCCTTGGACTATGAATTTTAGTTGTGTACTTATGAGGTTACTGCTTTGGTTAGGCATCACAGGAGAGGGTGTGTGTGACTTGCACAGCTCACGTTCTGGAGTACATCTTTTCAGATGATACTATGTCAAAACTAATATTTTCATTATATATGAAACAATCTACATGGAGAACTCTTTTATGAGTTGCAGCATGAAGTTTGGTAGTGAGAACATGTATAAATGAGAGCAATCAGAGATTTCAGATCTCTGCCAATGAATATTGACAACATTTAACTAAAGTCTGCGGACATCGCCTCCCACTTTTCACAAGCTGATTGTACAGTATCCTAGATAGTGAAAAGTGAAATGTTGATCAATAATCGTGATCCGTATCACCTCCAAAATTTCATCGTTTCTTCTGATGCATAATATCTATCATTGTTAAAATGTAATGAAAATCCAATGTGTCAGTTTGTTTTGAAGTAATCTTCAAAATTCGGAAAAATATAAATACGGATTCTGTACCGGATCATCTCCAAAAGTTAAGCGAGTCATCTATGGCCTAAGATCTATCCATGGTGGAAATTTCGTCAAAATCCTTCGATTTGTTTTGACGTAATCTTATATCATTGTGAAAAATGCAATTCTGGATCTAGAATCTGGATGCGGATCATCTCCAAAATTTAATGGGCGTCGTCCATGACAGAAGATCTATTTGTGATGAAAATTTCGTCAAAATCCGTTGAATAGCTTTGCTGTAATCGTGTGCACAGACGCACAGTCAAATAGATAAACCGACTCGAAAATATAACCGTATGTTAATGAATACGTTTTCTGCATTCAATATGCAGTATTACTTACTCCTCTGGGCAACAATAATACAAAGGTAATAATACATCTGCTCATAGTTGACACATACACACTGGCTCACTCGCACCCACTCACTGAAAAAGGCATCCACTCACATGTGCACTCGTGTTTAGCACATGTACTGCTTGCCAGAACTGAGGAGCAGTGAGATAATGTTAAGTTGTAAGTGAAGGGAGCCATGACGGGGAAAGACCTGTTGAACTAAGTGCTTAAGTAGATAATTAAAATAACACTCACACATACACACACACATTAGCTACAGTTGGCGGAGTAGGCAGAGCGTCAGATATCTGTGGCATAAGTCGGAAAACTGGTGGGACACATCTGTGTCTAAGACATAATATGATTGAAATTGGCAGGTAGATTGCAAATGATAAAACAATTGAACAAAAATTCTTTGCAAATTAGAATGAACAATATGAAAATCTTTTAAATCTTTTGATGTTTACTTCTGTATTTTTCATACTTGACCGTATTTCTGAAACCATAATGCAAAGGCTGAAGTAAAATTATTTAAAACAGGTTTCTGAAAGGAGAAACACATTACAAAAATCTTGAAAAAAGATATCCAAAGAAAAAATTAAATGATATGTAGAGGTTAGATATGACGAGAAGTAGTATTTCATCATATTTACAGATTTCCATTGGTTGGAGTAAATTAGAGAAAGATTTGGCACTGCATAATAGATAGAAAGAATTTTACACAACAGTTAACACATCATAAAAGTTCTGAATTAACATTAATGTTCCCGGTCAAAAAGTCGTTTTAGTTTACAAGAAAAAATGCGATATTTGTCAGTTGCGTGTTTTAAAAGAGGTGTGTTGTTGAAATTTGAAATTATATAAGGGATCCCTGGGTATCAAAGGAAACTACATTGCATCTAGAAGAGAAATCGAACAGTTGACGTATATGGAAGTTAATCTAGAACATCAGAAATTGAAATTCTCCTTGAAGGCCGTAAGCCCTGAAGCAGATCTCTGGCTCTTTTAAACTTTCTTCCTATTGCTTCCTCCGTATATTTCCATATTGCAACAAGTAGATAAGACAATTGATCGTGCAATACAGTCGTTGCAGTTGCCTCTCTCTAACCCCTAGACACGAGATCTCATGGCTGGAAAGTATCTGAAGACAAAACGTCAGTTCGCGTTCATCGTCGCCTTGTATCACCTCACCAATCGTTTGCAGCTTACAATTTAACAACAATAGATCACTTTTTATCTAGGACTGTGGAGTCAGAGGGTGAAAGGAAACAGTAACGATTACAACGCAGACACATATAACGGATTCTCTTCAAAACAACAATATATAACGGTTCTCTTTAAAGCAGCAATTTATGTCGGGAAAAAACTCCTTTTCGTGTAGTTTGATTCATATTTCTTATCAATATTCTTTAAGGAACAATCCACGGATTATATGAGAAAATAACTGAACGACGTTGCTAGAATAAGAAAAAGTGAGGCAGAAGATCGAAGTAATTTATGGACTTTTTCATTACCTAAAATACAAGTTTCAAGATTTACTAAACCTGATTCTTAAAAGTACTCGTATATTACCTAAATAGAGGTCTTCAAATAAACACCCACACACACGCACACACACACACGCGCGCATATATATATATATATATATATATATATATATATATATATATATATATATATATATATATAATCACACATATATATATATATATACATATATATACACATATATACATATATATATATATGTGTGTGTGTGTGTGTGTGTGTGTGTGTGTGTGTGTGTCCCTTTTAATTTCTGCCGACGGCTCTTTTAGTCATTGACTTCTGGTTTTCTTCAGTGGTAAATTAATCAATATAAATATAGTTAATTTTAAAGTATATTGTACACATTTTTCAAAATATCTGAATATTTGTAAAAAATAATTAAATTAAAAATGTTGTGTGTATATATATATATATATATATATATATATATATATATATATATATATATATATACATACATACATATATACAGTATATCCTATCTAAGTGGATATACCTTAATGTGGTGAAAGGCTTTCTGTATTGCCATAATCAGCTAGGACAGTGGTAAGCTGTTCGCCTAGCATTCGCATGGCAGCAGATCGATCCCAGTCCAGGAGGGTGAGTTTAAACTGTTTACTGTGGAGGCCAATGCTGTGGTTGGGCACCACAATTGTGGGCTGGGCTAGTATGGCTGACGTTCTGGTGAGCATCTATTGTGATGAAACTGGAACTGAAACTAGACACCTTTACCTTTACCTTACCCATACTAGGTTGGTTTGCTGATAGCAATTAGATGAAAATCTCCCACCATCACCACTCCCCACTGGTCAGGCCTTTGTCCTGCAGTGGAATATATTTGGTTCCATTTGCCGTTGATTTTAATATATATATATATATATATATATATATATATATATATATATATATATATATATATATATATATATATATATATATATATATGTGTATATATATATGCATAAATACAGTATGTATATGTGTATATATATAAATATATATATATATAGATATATATATTTATATATATATAAATATATATGGGTGTATGTATATATTATTATTATTACTTGCTAAGCTACAGCCCTAGTTGGAAAAGCCCGATGCTATATGCCCAAAGGCTCCAACAGGGAAATTAGCCGAGTGAGGAAAGAACACAGGAAAAAATAAAATATTTTAAGAAAATTAACTTTAAAATAAATTTTTCTTTTATAAACTATGAAAACTTAAAAAAAGGGGAAAAATAAGATAGAATAATGTGCACGAGTGTACCCTCAAGCAAGAGAACTATAATACCATGGTATAGAGGCTTTGGCACTACCTAAGACTAAAGAACAATGGTTTGATTTTGGAGTGTCCTTCTAGAAGGCTTGGCATAGCTAACGAGTCTCTTCTACCCTTACCAAGAGGAAAGTAGCCAGTGAAGAATTTCAATGCAGTTGTTAACTCCTTTAAAGAAGAAGAATTGTTTGGTAATCTTGGTGTTGTCAGGTGTATGATAAATGTATTCTTGCGTTCCAAAGAGTGTAACCAACGCTTGATTTTAGGTTTTTTTGTTATTATCATTACTAGCCAAGCAACAGCCCTAGTTGGAAATGCAAGGTGCTATAAGCCCAAGGGCTCCAACAGGGAAAAATAGCTCAGTGAGGAAAGGAAATAAGGAGATAAATAGATGATGAGAATAAATTAACAATAAATCATTCTAAAAACAGTAACATCAAAACAGATATAAACTATAAAAAGACTTATGTCAGCTTGTTCAACATAAAAAGATTTGCAGCAACTTTGAACTTTTGAAGTTCTACTGATTCAACTACCCGATTAGGAAGATCATTCCACAACTTCGTCACAGCTGGAATGAAACCTCTAGAATACTGTGTAGTATTGGGCCTCACGATGGAGAAGGCCTGACTATTAGAATTAACTGCCTTCCTAATATTACGGACAGGATGGAACTGTCCAGGAAAATCTGAATGTAAATGATGGTCAGAATCATGAAAAATCTTATGCAACATGCATAATGAAATAATTGAACGACGGTGCCAAAGATTGATATCTAAATCAGGAATAAGAAATTTGATAGACCGCAAGTTTCTGACTAACAAATTAAGATGAGAATCAGCAGTTGAAGCCCAGATATGAGAACCTACTCGAAACAAGGTAGAATGAAAAACATTAAACTCTTCTTCAGTATAGATTGATCACCGAAAATCTTAAAAGACTCTCAATAAGCCATTTTTTTGTACAACTGAAGAAGACACAGACCTAATGTGTTTCTCAAAAGTAAATTTGCTGTCGAGAATCACACCTAGAATTTTAAAAGAATTATACAAAGTTAAAGAAACATTATCAATGCTGAGATCAGGATGTTGAGGACCCACTGTCCTTGACCTATTTATAATCATACTTTGAGTTTTGTTAGAGTTCAACTTCATACCCCATAATTTGCACCCTGCACTAATTTTAGCTAGATGTGTATTAAGGGATTCAGCAACCCCAGATCTACATTCAGGAGACGTAATTGATGCTAAGAAAGTAGCATTATCTGCATATGCAACAGGCTTGGTTTCTTGGCCAAATCACATGTCATATGTATATACTGTAGTATGAAAAGTAATGGGTCAAGAACACTACCCTGAGAAACACCAGATATCACATTCCTATACTCACTATGGTGCCCATCAACAATAACTTTAAGATCTATTACTTAAAAATTCAATAATAATGCTAAGAAACGACCCACCCATTCCCAACTGTTTGAGTTTGAAAACAAGGGCTTCATGATTAACACGGTCAAAGGCAGCACTAAAATCAAGGCCAATCATACAAACTTCTTGACCACAGACAAGGGTTGTCTGTACAGCGTTGGAGATTGTAAGAAGGGCATCACACGCTCCAAGGCCTTTACGAAAACCAATTTGCAAACTAAGGAATAGATGATCACCTTCAACAAACGTGTACAGACGTTTTGCCAGGAGACGTTCAAACACTAGATAATATTGGAGTTATGGAAATTTGGTGGTAATCAGTTGGACTTGAGCTACCACGAACACATTTACATAGAGGAGTAACATTACCAATTCTCCAACAACTGCTTAAAGCACCTCTTCATGCTAACTTGCGCAAAATAACAGATAACTTTGGAGCTAAAAAATCTGTGGTCTTTATAAAAAACTAAGAAAAAATACCATTTGGGTCTACACCTCCATAAGCATCAAGGTCCATCAAGAGAGCTTTAATTTCACGAGATCAAAAAGCTAAACTAGATAGTTTAGCCTCAGAAAACTGGAATGAGGAAGTTGGAGTTTCCCATTACTCTGTTTACTGTCAAACACAGCAGCCAAAAGGGTTGCCTTTTCCTTTGGACAGTGAGTGACTGAGCCATCTGGTTTAAGTAAAGGAGGAACTGTTACATCTACACCAAAGAGTGAAGATTTAAGTATAGACCACCACTTATGTTCCTGAGTTGTACCAGAAAGGGTTTGTTTTATGTTTGAATTGTATTCCTTTTCAGTTGAAGCATAAATCTTCTGGACAAAAGCTCTAAGCTAAGTATAGTTATTCCAGGTCAAATCAAATAAACACGTCTACAATCATCATTGAACCGCGGTTTGTCCTTCACTCGGTACCTTGGCACATGAGAAAGGATACGCCTATCAATTATGTTGACTAAATTCTCATTCAAAGGTACAACAGGATCAACACTACTAAATAATTGTGACTAATGCAAGCCCAAAAGATCATGCAAAATCCCATTCTAGTCTGCTTGAGATTTCATATAAACTTTACATGAGTATGATACATCAGGGACAGGCTGCTCAGTCTTCACTACTAATAAAATCAAGGCATTATCAGATGTCCCGACTGGAGAACTAGCCTTACTTGTTATAACGCCTGGGGAAACAGTGTATATGAGGTCCAAGCAATTACCAGACCTGTGAGTAGCTTCACTTATGATTTGCTCACAGCCTGATTGAGAGTCAAAGTCTAAAGCTCTTAAGCCATGGCGATTGGACGGAGAAACAGAACTCAACCACTCGATATGGTGAGCATTGAAATTACCAATAAAGACAAAGGAAGCCTTTCTATCATTTTCTTGTATCTTAGCCATAATGGTAAGAAAACAATCGAAGATAGAATCATACATGTATGGATTCCGTTAGATTGAACACAAATAGAAATTGTTATGCTGGCCAAAAACTTTTATTATCTGAATATCATGACATCCACATTGATAGCAGGACTTATGAGAAGCAGGGTACTTAGTCCTAATATACACCGCCATTTCCCTGGCCCTAGGGATGTCATCACGTTTCAATATTATTGGCTCCTTATAAGGAGCTCAGATGAGTGCCTCATATTAGAAACCAAAGTTTCTGAGCACAAAAGAATATCATACTGTCCGGACGCAACTGCAAGGTCTTGAATATTTTCATGAAGACCACGAATATTGCAATATAGTAGACGGCGTTGACGAAATCTAGGACATACTAGTCTAGGATTTCGCTCAATGACTCCAGACAGCATAAGAATTAATGGTAATAAAAAAAAGAGACATCATACTTAAAAAATAGATTAACAACAAGAATTATAACAATAACAATATGTACAGAAATACAAATAAAGTGATTGATCAAACCCATAGGCTATAGAAAAAAAAGTCGGAAAAACTGGACAACATGGAGGAGTCGATACACCATGCAAGGCTAAATACCCTCCAGGATAACCACTTCAATTGAAGGGAGGGTAGTAAGGATGGTTTTGAGAGGAAAAAAGACAACCTCTTGATAAACCACCAGGCATCCATGGCCCTTCTATTAAGCCTGCCCAACACACCATTTCCAAAAAACAAGAGGAAGAGAAGAGAAAATAAGATAGAATAGTGTGCCCGAGTGTACCCTCAAGCAAGAGAACTCTAACCCAAGACAGTGGAAGACCATGATACAGAGGCTATGGCATTACCTAAGACCAGAGAACAATTGTTTGATTTTGGAGTAGAAGAGCTGCTTACTATAGCTCAAGTCTCTCTTCTACCCATACCAAGTGGAAAGTACACTGAACAATTACAGTATAGTAATTAGCGGAGAAGTGTTTGGTAAACTCATTGTTGTCAGGTGTATGTGGAAAGACGAGAATAGGTAAAGAGTAGGCCAGACTATTCGATGTATGTGTAGGCAAAGAAAAAAATGAGCTGTAACCTGAGAGAGGGATCCAATGCATTACTGTCTGGCCTGTCAAAGGATCCAATAACTCTCTAGCGGTAGTATTTCAACGGGTGGTTGGTGCCCTGGCCAGCCTACATAACAACTTTCAGAAATCGAAAATCGTTTTATTGTTTCTATGTCAAAACACCACAGTGAACGGTCCCCTTAAAACTTAAGAGGATTTTACTAAACAACTAAACTACTGCAATTGTACTTACCACAGATTTTGTGATAGTGTTTCTTATACTTCTGGTTTTACAGTTTTTTTATAGTTCCCTTCCAAAGACCATAAGCTTTTTAAAAAAGATTTCAGAACTTTGTTACTTTTTTCTTTTTTCCTATGCATTGATGAACAACTGGATTCGCAGGTTTTGTGATGGTTGTTCTTATACTTCTGGTTTTACAGAGTCATGAATGGTGCATTATAGGTCCTTTTCAAAGAACATAAGTTTCTTATAAAAAGTTTCAGAGCTTAGTTACTATTCTTCTATGCTTTGATGAACAACTGGATTCACGGCAATATCTTCTTTATTTAATTCTCGATATAAGAACACGAGTAACTTAACATCCAATTACTATGGTATTCATCATATCATTCTTCTAAAATAATTGAATAATTAATTTAAAGGGTTTAAAGGAAGACTAGTGTCTCACCAAGATGCTCTTCGAGCTCCGATGTAAACAAAAGGATGGAATTTTATACTTGGTAATTAAGTATTGTGTAGTCGCAGGTAAATTTGAAAATTGCAGGACATCCAAGAAAAATTATATATATCAAAGGGTACTGTCCCTTTAAGGTGGAAAAGTTTGATATATATAGTAGGTAGTAGGTTGGATAGGGCACCAATCATCCGATGAGATACTACCGCTAGAGAGTTATTGGGTCTCTTTACTGGCCAGACCGTACTAAATTGGATTCATCTCTCTGGTTAAAGCTAGTTTTCCCTTTGCCTACACATACACAGTATAGCCTGGACTATTCTTTCCACCTTCTCCTCTCTCCTCATACACTTGACAACACAGTTAATCAAACAATACTTCTTCACTCAAGAGGTTAACTACTGCACAATAATTGTTTAGTGGCTACTTTCCTTTTGGTAAGGGTAGAAGAGACTTTGGCTATGGTAAGCAGCTCTTCTAGAAGAAGGATACTCCAAAATCAAACCCTTGTTCTCTAGTCTTAGGTAGTGCCATTGCCTCTGTACCATGGTCTTTCACTGTCTTGGGGTAGAATTCCCTACACACTCACACACACACACACACACACATATATATATATATATATATATATATATATATATATATATATATATATATATATATAAGTATATATATAAATATGTATATATATGTATATATATGATAAATTTTGCACATTTTTACGTTTTTTTCATATTCAAATAAGCCATATATATTTTTGATACATTAATGTCTGGATTCTCTTAACGACCTCGGGATCAGAGCCCCAGGCGAAATCACACAAAGACAAGAGCTTGGCTCCGGCCGGGAATCGAACCCTGGTCGGCAAGCTTGTACAGACAGTGACTAACCCACCTGGCCACGAAGAAAGATCTTTCTTCGTGGCCAAGTGGGTTAGTCACTGTCTGTACAAGCTTGCCGACCAGGGTTCGATTCCCGGCCGGAGCCAAGCTCTTGTCTTTGTGTGATTTCGCCTGGGGCTCTGATCCCGAGGTCGTTAAGAGAATCCAGACATTAATGTATCAAAAATATATATGGCTTATTTGAATGTATATATATGTATGTATATATATCTATATATATGTATGTGTGTGTGTATGTCTGTGTGTGTGGGTATGGGTGCGTGTGTAGTCAGACACTTGATCTATTTTATAGGGGAGATACTGCCATGCAATGAATACCGTGATAAGTTAAGATATAGAAAATAATTATAGGCATAATTAAGAATTACATTAAGTACAATAAACTGGCTTACTTCACTGACTATTATGAAACTGCAAAATCTAAAGATAAGGGATACATGAAAATTTTTATAAACATATTTTGACTTGAGTTAATTTCCAGTCTAGAGATTCTCCCCAAAGAAAAGTCTTATTCAATTATTTAGAACTCACGAAAGATTAGTAAAATTACAATAATTTTCACTCGTATATAAGTAATTGTTATGGATATTGACAGAGGTCCTCCTAATCTAAACCAGTTTCTAGAAAAAAAGATGTAAATCTTAATAAAGGACATTAACGATTCCATATGCATTCTTAACGTTGGAGGATCTGACGTACCTATGATAAATGAGACGTCCAGAAACGACATACCTTCCCAATTGCGTTTTGCATGGACCTCCAAGTCTTCATTGAAAGGCTTACTTTAAAAGATATATTCTTGATTTTAATATGAGGTTTACTTTTCTACTGCCCATCATTGAGAATGTACTTATCTATTTTAATTATATATATATATATATATATATATATATATATATATATATATATATATATATATATATATATATATATATATAAAATCATCACCAGCAAGTGCTTGTCCACCGCAGGACAAAGGACTCAGACATGTCTTTCGACACACGTCTGTTTGCGGTCTTACAATGTGATTATACACGCACACATTTTCTTAGCTCGGCTTTCCATCACCTTCTGTTCCTTCTCCTGCTTCGTTTACAATCTCTACGCACCCATTCTGTTATTCTTCTTGTCTATCTATAATCTCTCTTTCTCTTTATATATCCTATATGTTGTTAGAATATCTTCTACTTTAGTTTAGTCTCGTATCCATGTTACTTTTATTATTATTATTATTATTATTATTATTATTATTATTATTATTATTATTATTATTATTATTATTATAATTATTCCCATCATTTTTCCTTCCAAAGTTCTCCGAGTTTAAGTAGCTTAGGTTCCAAGGTGTTCTACCCAGAACCTGAACCCATGTTATTATTATTATTATTATTATTATTATTATTATTATTATTATTATTATTATTATTATTATTAGAAGCTAAGCTATAACCCTAGTAGGAAAAGTAAGCTACTATAAGCACAAGGACTCCAGCAGGGAAAAATACCCCAGGGAGGCAATACTCGAAACAAGAACAGTAACAGCATTAAATTACATCTTTCATATATTAACTATAAAAAATCAAAACAAACAGGATCAAGAGAAATGATATTGAACAGCGTACCCGATTGTACCATCAAGCAAGAGAACTGTAATCCACGACCGTGGAAGGCCATGGTATAGAAGCTTTGGCACTACCCAAGACTAGAGAACAATCTTTTGACTTGGAGTGTTCTTCTCCTACAACAGCTTCCTGCCACAGCTAAAGAGTCTCTTCTACCTTTAGCAACAGAAAAGTAGCCACTGAACGATTACATTGTAGTGGTTAAGTTTTGAAGTCCATTTCTTTCAATATATCTGTCGTCACATAATTATACAGTAGTTGTTTTATGGTCTCCTAGTTTTTGTAGAAATTACTCCTGATATATTAACTGTTTTCACCATTCTGACTTTTACATCTCTCGACATGAAGAATAAATCAAAGTGCCTTCTGCAGATATAACATTTTTTAAGCCTTATTTTCTTCAACCATCTAATAATTCATTGTATAATCTCTGTTACAGACAATCGGTTTTAAATTTTTCTCTCTCACGTATCACCATATTTTCTTTTATAATAATCTGCTTATACTCAGAGTTTATTCATAAACTATGCCAAAACTCTGGTTTCCCCCATTCTTATTCCCTTCTTTCTCTCCTTTCTTGTATTCACCATTTTACGTATGAAAAAAATATGTGCTATTATTTATTCTCTTCTTTTATTGCACATGTCCCCTATTGTCTAGTCTCGTTCAGCCCATTGTACTGTTTATTATTATTATTATTATTATCATTATTATTATTATTATTATTATTATTATTATTATTATTATTATCATCATTATTATTATTATTAGCCAAGCTACAACCCTTGTTGAAAAAGAAGTACTCTATAAGCCCAAGGACTCCAACAGAAAAAATTATGCCAGTGAGGAAAGGGAATAATGAAAAACACTATATATGAGAAGTAATGAATAAAGAATATAAGATATCTCAAGATCAGTGACAATGTTAAAATAGATACGTCATACATTAACTATGAAGACAGGCTCATATCTTTACATCCAATTCATCACCCAATTTTACGGTTTTCGAAACAGGTGATTCATTCTTTTTTCATACTCTAATAATTATTGCTTAAGTCAACTCTCTTATCGTCACTAGCCCATACTAGATGTCTTTACATTTTATTTCTCCAATAATCCCCAACTACATTTAATCTAACGTAATTTACCCGAATTGTCACCGCCTACACTGAGATACTAAGTATTTATTCAACAATCACATCATCATCTTGTTGTTTACGATATCAGACTCTTGAGAGACCCTCTGTCTTGGAAATACACATATGATGCTCTATAGTCCACAACCAAATTCTTCTATTTTCTTATGCATCTCTCGATGTTGTAACCCTCTTGCTCCTGGATCCACTCACATTTTTTTATATTTCTAAATGCTTCATATTTTACCTTTTTAACTTATTTTTCCTTTATACTTACGTTTTAGCATTAATCCTAGCCCATTTGCTTTCAGTATTTGTGACCCTTTTCTTCTCAAATCTAGACACACTTTTTATAATCGTTAGCGCTTTATATTGCACCTTTCAAACTTCTCTTTCCTCAATACTTGCGTTTTGG
>NC_090764.1:54143414-54178414 GCF_036898095.1 Palaemon carinicauda | reverse complement strand
CTTCCTGACCACAATCAAGGGATTTCTGTACAGTATTGGAGATTGTAAGAAGGGCATCACATGCTTCAAGGCCTTTACGAAAACCAAATTGCAAACTAGATGATTACCTTCAGCAAACCTATTAAGACGTTTAGCCAGAAGACGTTCAAAAACTTTAGATAATATGGGAGTTATGGAAATTGGGCGGTAATCAGTGGGACTTGAGCTACCACAAACACATTTACATAGAGGAGTAACATTACCAATTCTCCAACAAGTGCTCAAAGCTCCTCTTCTTGCTAACCTGGCGCAAAATAACAGATAACTTTGTAGTTAAGAAATCTGCAGTCTTTACAAAAAACAAAGGAAAAATACCAATAATAACTATTCAATGGTTATTTGTTCACTTGGTACGCAGAACTTCAAGGAGGACACTGAAATCAAACCAAAGTTATGCAGTCTTGGATAGTCTCAGCTACTGTGCGTCTTCGCTGTCTTTTGGATGAGTTATCTTGCTTGACGATACAATGAAGCATACTTTTCCGATACTTTTTTTTCCCAAAGTATTTTTTGGCAGGTTTAATCGAAGGGCAATGGATATCAGGGGGTTTATCAAGAGGCTCAAGTTTCCTTGTCTTTTTTTTTTTTGTATGCTAATTTTTTATCGTCATTGCTAAAACCATAACCTCTAATGTTGTTATCTACTTGCTACTTCTCTTTAATAGTTTACTACTACTAGTGATAATAATGATGGTAATGATAATAATGATTATAATGATAGTAATTGATTAGGATTTTCATGACAAACTTTAGTGTATAATTTTGAATATTTGGGAAGAATGGGAGAAGGAGGACATGGCTATTGATTTAGAGATGATTTTCACTGTTGCGCGCTCTCTTCTTGTTTGGAAGCTAGCCTAAAAGGTTGACGAATTTTCTGACGTGTTCCATATGAATTTATGGTGATTGTGTATAGTAATAAGTGATTATAGGAAAGTATTTCTAAAAACAGGTTTAAAAGACGCACTTTTGTAGAAATGTAGGCCGTAAGATTATAACATCTTTTTTCTCACATCCATTCGCATGACTTATTTGTCACTCCCATAAGGGCTTTGCAATAAGACTTCCTTCTCTTCCATAGACTCTCTTTGTCGGTAGTTATCTTGACCTCGCCCTAACTGTCATCACTCAAGTCAGAGCTCAACGGTGGCGCTTCAGATGAAGCTAGATAGGACAACTTTTTTTTTTTTTCTGAGCGGGTTTTTTTTCCTGACCTGTCTTATCGATGATAGCAACTACCGACTGCCCTCCCTGCTTCCCACGGTTATTTCTTTTCGTAACACCCCCATTATGTATTCTGCTCTCTTCTTAAGTGATTGGCAAGAGGAGTAAGGGTGGGATTTTGCTTTTCGTTTGTTTGATCGCTTGTTGGATTACAATACGTCTTCATAATTCTGTAGATCTTTTAAATATTGTTCTGGTATAAGGTATAATGTCTATAATTGTATAAGCACGTACTTTATGATGTATATACATACATATATATATATATATATATATATATATATATATATATATATATATATATATATGTATATGTGTGTGTGTATGTGTGTGTGTGTGTGCGCGTGGAATCCTTATTTTCACTCAGCCATCTGAGAAAGCTCTATAAGCCGGCAGTGAAGATGTTAATTGAAAAACGCCAACGGAGCAGAAGTAAAAAAGTAGTTTGGGAGAGGTGTGTAGGGAGGGATTTGCATGTGTAAGTAGCATTTCTTTGGTCTTCCATATTAGGACCATAGCAAAAGACGCTTCTTTTAACCTTCGTCAGGTGGATGGAGACCAAGTTGAATTTCCAATTGCTTCCGTCTGTACTTTAAGCGAATGTTTGAAAGATGAAATGAAATAACTTGTGATATGAAAAGCAGCTTCGTTTAAAACCGTCTAATCTTTAATTCTGATCTGCTAGATGCATCGATTGATTAGTTAGATTTTTACTGACCATCAGTGGGATTGGTGGTTGAATACAAATGAAAGTTTTAATTTGGAGACAAAATGCTACAAAGATATGAAGATGTAATGCGGTACAGGTACTTATTTATTTATGCATACTGTTTCATAATTTCCTTCACACATATTCACACACACACAAACCAATATATATATATATATATATATATATATATATATATATATATATATATATATATATATATATATATATACACACGTGTGTGTAAGAAAAATTGTTCAGTCTGGTACTCTAAACTGCGTGGGATATGTGATGTAAGTATAATTGAAAATAAAAAGTAAATATAAGGGAAAAATTCAGATTATTTTTATGTGTATGTCAAGTAGAAATAATGGATGCCTATAGCTTAGTGAAAAGGCGTATAATCAAGAAGTACCATGAGGCAAGAGAAAGGAAAGTAAGGTCTTTGATAACTGGAAATTCTTGATTGTTTGGAAAAGGTTGAATACTGCAATTGTCATGAGCCTTTTGTGTAGATTTATGAAGTTACCAAAAAAAAAAAAAAATTCTTTCTCCAACAGAGGCCGTTACACAATTACGGTTGAATGGACAAATGGGCTGTACGTCGGGAGTAGTGTACTGCATACAGTGCAAGAGTTGGGTGTTATACAACTTAGCTTAGGTTACGTGACCACATTGGTTAATTGCCCCTTCGAATGGTGGGTAAAGGAGTCGCCATATCTATATGGTGCTAGCCTTTTAGTTTTCAATAAGCAGGTCTGTTTATTTAAGCAGTGTTTCATCTGTTTATTCGGTGGATGGATGACAACTAAAAGAGTAAAAGAAGCAAACATAAAAGATATAGTGATACATGATTTTCATGGGCTTGGGATTTCTGAAACCAGCAACATTGATCTATGTCTGGTTAAGTGAGTACGTGAATTGGTGAGAAACAAGACACGAAAGATGCTGTCAGCACGTAAACCTCTTGAATAGCCAAGAGTTAAGTACTGCATTGGATCATTCTTTCTGTTTACGGTTCACTTTCCTTTTGCCTGCACATACACTGAAAAGTCTGGGCTATTCTTTACAGATTCTCTGTTGTCCTCATACACCTGACAACACAGATTATCAAACAATTCTTCTTCACCCAAGGGGCTAACTACTGCACTGTAATAGTTCACTGGTTACTTTCTTCCTGTGAAGGGTAGAAGAGACTTTTTAGCGATGGTAAGTAGCTCTTCTAGGAGGACACTCCAAAATCAAACCATTGCACTCTATTCTTGGTTAGTGCCATAACCTCTGTACCATGGTCTTTCACTGTCTTGGGTTAGAGTTCTCTTGCTTGAGGATACACTCTGGAACACTATTCTATCTTATTTCTCTTCCTCTAGTTTTGTTACAGAATTTATAGTTTATATAAGAAATATTTATTTTAATGTTGTTTTTCCTAAGATATTTCATTTTTCATTGTTTCCTTTCCTCACTGGGCTATTTTCCCTGTTGGAGCCCTTAGGCTTATGGCATCCTGCTTTTCCAACTAGGGTTGTAGCTTAGCAAGTAATAGTAATAATAGTAATATTAGCAACTTCAACCCATAAATATTTGCTAAAAACATGATGGCCCCACACCTTTTAAGGGGAAGAGGTGTAATTTGTGTGTATATATATATATATATATATATATATATATATATATATATATTTATATATATTATATATATATGTATGTATGTATATATATATATATATATATATATATATATATATATATATATATATATATATATATACTGTATATGTATATATATGTTATCATAGAGATGATGATTTCGTGAACCACATAACATCATATATGTTTAGAATCATGCCTCTTAACGCATATTTTTGCAGTTGTATATATCAGTAAAACATTTATTTGATGCAACAAGTAAATCTGATTCACATAAAAACATTAGAAATCGGGCCATAACCTTATTCCCACGGAGAGATAAACTTGCGCAAGGTGGTTTGAAAAGGAGTTAAATTCCATAAGTATTGTATTAATATAAGACTTGGAATATTCGAAAGTGGTGGGATAACATTGAATATTTCCTTAGAGGGTCTGTTTGGGTTTACTTTATCTGCAACACTGACCTCACACTTCTTTTTGTCAGTCTATATAATGATGCCTGATTGGAGAAACGGTATAATATGATAGAGCTTCCTCCCTCTCGAAGATGCAAAAGGAAAGAAAATTCGGCCGTGCTCATTAGAAATTAAACCACCCATGTTGCAACATTGACAGAAGGTTAGAAATACACATTTCAAGATCATTTTTATTGTTTGACCTTGCATATCACTGCATTTAGTTGAATAGGTCAGTTACAGCTAAAATGTATGGTTACGTTTTGTTGTCATTCATGTTGCAAAACACAAATATATATGGAAGTTTTACACCAATCTTCTTTTTTGGGGGGACAAAACAAAAAATAAAAGATCATTATTGTTTAATTTTGAATAATATCATTTCTCTCCCAATTACTTCACCTATCAAAATTATTCTATAGAACTATTTATAACTTGCAGTCAGGGTATTAGCAAGGGGAATAATTTTGTGCTTATGCCATCTGCAAATGTAATTTTCTGACAATTTAAAGGAGAATACATGAAGGGAAAATAGATACATCATAGTTTCATGACAAATTTTCGGAAAAGTATGTCGTTCTGAGACTAAAAAGCTTGTTTGTATATGATTTGTCGATAAAACAAATTTCTGACAGCTTTTACTAGAATGTAATAGCGTCCTCATATACCTCAATATAACTTATTTTTTATACGAAATAATAAATTCTGATTGTGTTCAAGGTGCTATGAAGTCATCAGTATCTATTGTATCCATCACTGATTATCTATTATGCAGTGTTTATACTTGAATTTCGTTACTTATCAAACTTCCAACAACAACAGCTACTTTATTCTACAGCTGCTGCTATCTTTTACAAATCAACTAATAATTAATACGGTTAGAAATATTTGCTCGAACACTAACGGTTATCAAATAATATTTAGGCAATGGTACAATATCTTATGCTTATATGTCAGGATTCTAGAAAACCTCAAATCAATCAATCAATATTTTACAGTGAAGAGGAGATTCCCCCCCCCCCTCCCGACGCTTCCGTGGAGAGTGTCTACCTGGCCCCACCTACGAAAAAGTAGCAATTGCAATATATATATATATATATAGATAGATAGATAGATAGATAGATAGATAGATAGATAGATAGATAGATATATATATATATATATATATATATATATATATATATATGTGTGTGTGTGTGTGAGCGATCGTTTTGTATTTGCAGTGGATAGATGAGACGTTAAATGATAATAAAGAATTGAAATATGGCAACTCGATTTGTAAATTTTGAATGGTTTCGCTAACATAGACAGCCCTTTACTGTGTTTGATTCGCTAAGGTTGGAGAATATTCCATCTATTTCATAGTAGTAGTAAGAAGAGCACCACCTTGTCTGTTTTGTCATGGGAACACTAGAGGCATCTGACGAAAGATTTCCCTTGAGCGTCTGTGTTCTTTTGATTCTAACTGTACAACTTTGTTAAAGATGGGAGTTTTTGGGGAGTCTATAGGTCTACCTGCTGATCCATTTTCAGCCACTGCCTGGCCCTCCTTGGACTTAACTTGGGTGGAGAAGGGCTTGGTTGCTGATCATAGTGACAATGCGCTGGAGACCGACCATATATATATATATATATATATATATATATATATATATATATATATATATATATATATATATATATATATATATATATATATATATATATATGGTCAGTCTCCAGCGCATTGTCACTATGCCTTGCTTCTGCCATTAATTACCCTCTTTAAAACTTTTTGTGGGTTTTTTCGTAACTCCATTATTAAGAGTTTGCTAAAGAGTTGAAATCCTGTATATTATTTAGCTTCATTTCGACATTAGGTCTGTCTCTTCTTCTTCTTCTTCTTCTTCTTCTTCTTCTTCTTCTTCTTCTTCTTCTTCTTCTTCTTAAAAAAAATGAGAAAGTCTTGTAAGATTTTCAGTGATCAATCTGTTCTGAAGAAGTGTTTTGATTATTTCAGTCTACTTTGTTTCGAATGGCGTTCTTTGGTCTGTCCTGCTGCTGATTCTCATCTTAATTTGTTGGACATGTACTCAAGTACTAGGCACGGTCTAAGTATAATTCTAATAGTCATCCCTTTCCCATCATGAGGCTCAGAACTACACAGTATTCTAGAAATTCTATTCCTGCTGTGACCAAGTTGTGGAATGATCTTCCTAATTGGGTAGTTGAATCAGTTGAACTTCAAGAGTTCAAACTTGCAGCAAATGTTTTTATGTTGCAGGCTTACACAAGTCTTTTTTTATAGTTTATATATGAAAGATCTATTTTTATGTTACTGTTCTTAGAATATTCTATAATGGTTAGTACTTCTCACATAGTTTATTTATTTCCCTGTTTTCTCTCTTCACTGGGGTATTTTTCCCTGTTGCGGCACTTGGGCTTATAGCATCCTGCTTTTCCACTAGGGTTGTAGCTTAATTAGTAATAATAATGATATTACCTAGCATGTTCTAACGCTAAAGGAATTTTAATGGGATTTAAAGTTGTTTCAAAGATACATGTTACCTAAGAAATAGCATTTTTTACTTTAAAAAATGGGTTGGAGACAAAAGTTAGCGGGAGCTTATGGCATGATCAAGTAAGCATGCAAAAAAATTCAGTGTAACCATCCTAAACAAATATTGGTATTGGGAAGTTTTGTTGAATAAATTTTTTCCTTTCGTTCCCGTTTTCGCAAAAGTTAATACCACCGAATCACGACTCACACACAAACACACAAACACACACACACACACACACACACACATATATATATATGTATATATATATATATATATATATGCTTATGGATATGTATATATATATATATATATATATATGCTTATGGATATGTATATATACAGTATATACGTTTATATTTATATTGATATCATCAGCAGTCGTTGATATTTCGCTGCAGGACAACGGCCGCTCCCATCAGTTTACGGTCTTTTCAGTGCCATTCTGTACTCTCAATTTTTTTTAGCTCGTCAATCCTTCGTCTACTCTTCCTTCCCCTGCTTCGTCTATAATCTTTAGGAACCCATTCTATTATTATTTTTGTCCATTATTAACAGTCATTCTCATTATATGCCCTGCCAACGTCAATTTATATACGGTACGGTCATGTGTAAAGAGTGGACGACCATAGGTTAGCGAAGAGTGTATAATTAAAATATGCTGGGAGGCAGGTGTAAATGAAGAATTAGAAAGCATAGTTTAACTAGAGTTCCACGATTCAAGAGTTGATGGATAAATGTGGAGGAAATGTTGATCATTTTTTCTGGAGTAATCCTTTATACATAGTATGTGTATATATATATATATATATATATATATATATATATATATATATATATATATATATATATATATATATATATGATAAATTTTGCACATGTAGACGTGTTTTTCTTATTCAAATAAGATATATATTTTTTATACATTAATGTCTAGATTCTCTTGACGGCTTCGGGATCAGAGCGGCAGAGCCCCAGGCGAGATCACACAAAGACAACAACTACTGACCGGCCGGAAGTCGAACCCTGGTCCAGGAAACTTGTATGAACAGTGTGTGTGTGTGTGTGTGTGTGTGTGTACATAACTATAGTTGATGGTTTGTTTGTGTTGAAACCCCTAATTTTTTTTTCAATTCTAAAAAGGGTTTCATTCATGTTTTTTATATATCTATTATGAAAAAGGTAAATATTCTTCCATCACGATACCCATGTTATTATTTTTATCATTATTACTATTGTTATTTTTTTCGAGTTGTTAGATAGTTATGAATCCTTGTATATTAATCTATAGCCGTATACATCTATACCCACACACATACACAAAAGCATAGGAAACAGACAATTCTTTCCTTTGCATGTTTGTTTCCCGTTATAATTACTACAACACGTTTCCCCCCTCCTGACAAAGTTTTCCTTTACTTTCCTACCGAAGATGAAACGTTTACATTGCAATTTCTAAGCTATCGTTATTCTTTTCTCCCTTATTTTTCACCTCCTATCCTTCCTTTAGTGCTAAACCTGTTGAGAGGTTTCTTGTTGCACCTGTCGCTGGGTAACTCATGGGTGGTGCGACGCCGTTCGCATTTACGGTAAAGAGATTTAAAAGGTAAATTTTTTAATATCACTCGAAAGAAAATTCATAGTTTCTTTTGAAGAGATCCTACTTTTGTTGTACATCTAGCATTAATTCTACAATAACGTCAAAAATTTTCTAAGCCAATTGTAGATTGAACTTTCAATAAATTCCAGTACGTATTGTCCTCTTTTTTTTTTTTTTTTTTTTTTTTTTTTTTTTTTTTTTTTTTTTTTTTTTTTTTTTTTTTATTAAATCTTACATTACTTAGGTCATCATGAAACAAACCTCGTAGTCATCCCCTTGCCTGTGTGATTTCTACTTACACACACATATATATATATATATATATATATATATATATATATATATATATATATGTGTGTGTGTGTGTGTGTGTGTGTATACTGTATATATATATATATATATATATATATATATATATATATATATATATATATATATATATAATATATATATATATATATATATATATATACACACACACATATATATATATATATATATATATATATATATATATATATATATATATATATATATATATATATATATATATATATATATATATATATATATATATATATATATATATATAAATATGTAATATTTTTAATGACAAGTTCTAAGTATACAATTAAGTAATAATGTCAAATTACATAGACTTAAAGAACCCCGAGTTGCGTGTTTTCCCACCTGAAAATCAAAGCCAGGTGCTCTTCACGCGTCCCTTGCTGTCTTGCTGTGTGTTTGTAAGTAACTGAGACATTGTGTCAGTAGGATAGGTGTGGTTTTCCCACCGTTGTATAATGCCTGCGCGTTTGCATGTTCCTGCTGAATGCATGAATAAGTGGCGTCTCTTTGTGGGATGAGGATCTGTTTAACTTGTAGGATTTTTTTTTCTTTTCTTTTTACCGTGGTTGCTAAGTTTTCTACGAGTAAATGCTTGGGTGCCCTCATAAACGCAACCGGATATGAGAGAGAGAGAGAGAGAGAGAGAGAGAGAGAGAGAGAGAGAGAGAGAGAGAGAGAGAGAGAGACGTACACTAAATGTATTTATACAGATGACTTTTTTTATGGTTCGTTGAAATGACTTATTCCCAGTTGTGAATGATTGCTAAGCAAAATATAAATTTAAAAATACTTTATACACATCATTGAACTGGTAATTATTCGATTGAAATATTTTACCGTTAAACAGGAAAATTTGTTAATCAATCTCTCTCTCTCTCTCTCTCTCTCTCTCTCTCTCTCTCTCTCTCTCTCTCTCTCTCTCTCTCTCTCTCCTCTCTCTCCCCGAAAAATATCATGCAATTTTATGAACAACAGTATTTCCATGTTTCCTAGATTCTCAATTGCATTTATTTCAAAATTTCTTTATAGTAAAAATGTTCTTTATATTGTAGTTTATGCATGAATTGAAAGAATTATCAAATCAAGAGTGAAGAGAGACTGAACGAATTGAAGTGCGGGTTAAATTCTGTTGTAAATAAGTAATAAATAAATTTGCCTTATTTTCTATTGAAAGCTGAACGGAATAGCTTAGTTGACAACATAACAGTTAAAAAAATAGTTTTTTCCTTTCAAATAGCCGATAACCTTCATGAAAAACGAGCCTACAGATATTTCCAAAAAAATGAAATAAAGATGAAGAAATTATATTTGAAATAAAAAGTCAGTGTTGAAAATTTTACCGTGTAAAGGCTAAGTGATAACCAAATAATTTGATATCAGCAAGTTTGGTATATTCAACTCCTCCCTCCTTGTGAAATGTTAATGTCTATCAAAAACGATAGGAATTTAAGCAAAAATACAACTAAATTTACATTTTCTTTTATTTAAATGCAAAACAAAACAGGTGAATTATGAAATCTTCATTGGTGAATAATCTATGAATGATAGTTTCAAATCATATTTTATATATATATAAACTGTATATATATATATATATATATATATATATATATATATATATATATATATATATATATATATATATATATATATATATATATATATATATATATATATATAAATGTACTTTATATTGACATGGGCTTTTGCAGCTTATTATTATTAAATAGTACATAAGGTTATTCCGTAATGTGCTTGTGATTAGTTCTTGATTTGACCGTTACTGCAATGTGCGTATACGAAAAGCAACGGTTTAATTAATATTTAACTAAAGCTGTTGAAGTCGTATTGTTTTTTGGTAATTAGTAAATGATTTAGGTAAGGGGATGATCCCAGACCAAATGCCCTCTTAATGAAGAAGCAAGCTTTGTTTACTCTTTAAACTGCTTGTGTTGACGAGGGCGAGAGAAACGTCTTTTATTCGTTTCTTTTAGGTAAAATTATCCAACTCGTGTATTTACATAATTAATGATGCGACTTTTGAAATGATGAAGCAAATCTGACGCTTATCGAAATTTTCTTTGATAAGTTATGTTTGTTAGTTTTTTCTTTACTTGTAATTTTCTTCTGTTTTCCCTGTTTTTATTCGTATTTGTATAATTTATATCAGTATTATTCCCATACAGTTGCTACCAACTAAGGTTTGGACTTAATGATTTTTCTCATGAAATTATGTTTTCTATTCCTCTTCATTTTGTATGGCAAACATTGATTGATAACGTACTGTCTTTGACAAAGAACACATCACCTACTTTCATTTTCGATGGAACAATGAGATTACTTATGATTAATATAGGAACGAAGGAAATTATGCCCTTAGACCATAGCACACTTTCATTAGATCGATCAAGAAATCAATGACTGGGCAAATTACAGTATTGTCATTGGCCAGTCATTGTGAAGGTAATGGGTTTGCAGAGTTTACGAATCATTAAAGTTTTTGCAACTCCCATCTGCGCAATCAGATTGTAACATCATTTTTCAGCTCATTTTCGGTGGATTATTTGGAATAGGGTAATAGCACATCGATTGGTTTTTGCTAATTTTTTATATCTTTTCTGTGTAATTAAGTATAATTTTGTACAAGTGTGTTTGCTCTTACAAGCCATCGCTAGCAATTTAGAAAAAAAACGGATATCGGTATTCAGGTGCGATAATCATTATCATTATTTTTGACGAAAAAAAAAGTGAAGACGGTAAAGTGCTCAAAAAGAACACGAAGCAAAACCTTTAATTCATTTTTGTGTACATGTTTCTTTTTTTATTTGCCTTAGGTTCAAGTTATTCATGTGTAGTAATTTTTTTAAGTTGTCACATTCCGGATGTTTGTGATGGATGTAATGTGCTAATATTGGAATGAGAAAGATAAAGGTGCCAGAAAACGATATACTTCTTGTACACCAAAACTTCATTACACAAAAACTACTGCAGACTTCATTTCATTTAGGCCCGGATATGAAGTGCACATGGAATAGGATGCGTTTCTGAGATTTACAATGGAAGATATAGAAGATGGAAAGGGGTCACTGGGTAGGCTCAGGAGGCCATGGAAACAAATCTTGTGGATATTTAATGCGAACTTGACATTGAATATCCAAGACTAGGTTGGACAGGAGGGTCTGGTGCGAGTGGGCTTATGTCGTAAGGAGGGCCTAGAGTCATTGGTGTTAATGAGGTATCGTTACAGGGACACATTTTATGATATATTTCTCCATCTCGCATTTTGAATTAGCTCAAAATAGACAGAATGTTTGGCAAAATTCAATTTGTGCATGTTCGTCACTTTTTACCAAAAGAATCGCAGCCTAATTAAAGGAGAATATGGAGATGTATGTTGTTCAATACAATCCCACGAATGAAAGATACATGTATGCAGATTAAGTGAACATAATTAATGTATGGATAACTTTAGATATTTGCGTTATATTATATAACTTTCTTAAAATGAGTTTTTCTACTGTAGACTTCATAAAATCCAGTTAATATGGTATTGACAAAATAATAAATACCCCTCTCCCATATAACGATTTACATAATGAATAACCTAACAGTTTGAATAAAATATAACGTTTGAAAAGGTAAACATATATAGAGCTACGTTAATTCCAGAAAAATATCTTAATGTATTCAACCCATGAACATATACAGCCCTCACTGATGCCTTTATTGGTGGCTTGACATCACGAGCTAACGACCCATTATGACATCTCTTTAAGGTCCGGGTCTGTAGGAGATGAACGGGAAATGGATAGCCTTGTGAATGCAATATGCCAAGTCATTGTTTTTATTGTTCATCTAAGGAGGGGGTTTTGTTAGCTTAAAACATGATTGTATTAATGTAAATGTTGAATGAAATCGATTAGTAAATTAAAGCTCTATTAAACATCAGTGGCCATGTGTTATCTTACAAATGGAATAGGAAGAATATTATTCTGAATCGTCCTTAATATAATAATAAATGGAAAATCTAGAACGGATAATTTCATTAATGGTAGCATCTTGCTGAAACGAAGTTTTCTCATTAACGAGAGAGAGAGAGAGAGAGAGAGAGAGAGAGAGAGAGAGAGAGAGAGAGAGAGAGAGAGAGACTAATGTAATGTAACCAAAGTAGTCACATTCAAGAATTCTTTGTCATTTGTAGTAAGGCTTTGCAATCTCATTTTGTTCACTTGGTAAAGTTAGTGACTCTGCGGCACTCGGAGAAAGAAAATGTAATCAGCGTTAGGTGTAGAACGTTCGTATAGAGTCGATCTCAAAATACACAATCTAAAATCAACGTTTCGCCGAACAATCTCAAGATGCAGTGTGTTAAGACGATTGTTTTGCATTAACTGATCTCGGGAAGCAATGTCTGTAGTTGACAAGTTTCGCTGGTGGTCTAAGACGCAACGTCTAAAACTAACAAATTTGGCCGACCGATTTCAATACTCCACACTGGCTACTTAAAGGCTAATTGGTTGTTAGTCTGTGACAGGTGTATAATCTATGGAATATAGTCATTTTATAGACAATTTTGATGCTCATTTATGTTTTTTCTCTAAATTATGTGTTTACTCAATATATATGTGTATATATATACATACGTATATATATGCATACGTATATATATATATATATATATATATATATATATATATATATATATATACATACGTATATATATACATACGTATATATATATATATATATATATATATATATATATATATATATATATATATATATATATATATGGGCTCATCTTGTGTATCGTAATTTGAGTAAATAATAGTCGTAGGATGAGATGATGATGACGATAAAATTATCAATGCTATCATCTTCTTTATTTGAAAGATTTCGACTAACTTCTGTCATCTTCAGCCTATTAGTTTCACATTGTAACAATTGCAGATAGGCTGAAGATGACAGAAATTATGTTGAAAGCTGCCAAATATTTTTACTTATAATAATATAGTATTATATATATATATATATATATATATATATATATATATATATATATATATATATATATATATATATATACAGAGAGAGAGAGAGAGAGAGAGAGAGAGTAGTGAGAGAGAGAGAGAGAGAGAGAGAGTGAGAGATCTGGCCGACTGATAGACAAAAAGAGCGAAATAGAGAAATAAGGAAATAAAATTACTTAGATGTATAAAAAATAGAAAAAAAATATATTTGTGTGTATATACTGTACAATATTTATGTTTCTGTAAATTCGTGAAGGCTTTTTATATAAGTTATCTATATATTTCCTTATATCCTTTCCTTACTGGGCTATTTTCCCTATTGGAGCTTTTGGGCTTATAGCATCCTGCTTTTCCAACTAAGTAGCTTAGTTGGTAATAATAATAATTGTAATAATAATATTTAACCTATTTCAAATATAAGTTGAATAGTGGTTCAGGTGTTCAATATCTATCTATTCATAAAATTAGGTTAGGTAATGAATACATATGTAGAATGTATGTGTTTGAATGTTCTGATACATTTAAATATTTTAAAATTCTAAGGCCATTTTAGATGCTAACAAATATAACCAGCGGTCGAATATTATGTTTAATATTATTGGTTATTAAAAATTTTAGAAATATGTTTAGGAAAAACAAAATGTGTTTACTGATCATAAGTTTACTTTAATTTCTAATGCAAAGATTTTCATTCGGTTATGGCGAATTTGTTACGTTTTTCGCCACTCGGTATATCTATCCTTTCTGTGAAATTTGTATATTTGTATATTAAGATTGTTATGTGTCAAATGTTTAGTTACCTACCATAAGATACTTCTATAGTTTTATGAGAATATAGATTATTTTGTATATTAGCTCTTTTTTTTATTTATTGAAGTGAAGGCGGCTGCGCTTTTGCAAGCACACCGCTTCGACTTGCTTTTGTAAATCGAAGCAAGAGAGAATGAAGATGCCCCTCGCAGTTCTCATAAAATTAACCAAATAAGTTTCACTAAATCCTTCCTCTTATGAAATGCCGCTTTTAGAATGAGCTAAAAGAGGATTTCCCGTTGTTGCAATAAACGAAAAAAAAGAATAGTTTAGATCTAGAAGAATCGTGTAATCCTTGGGATATTCAAGATAATCATCGTTTAACAAGAATGAGGAATGCCTTCGTGGGGTTTATTGTCATTTGCTTTGGCGGTAACCGTGAGTTCATTCACGTGCTTGTGATTCCTTTCTCAGTGTGAAAACCATCTACGATGGTGGAGGGGGGATATATTCGTGCTCGTGTATACGGTACATAAATGTTTGCAGCACCTGCTGTCTCGTGCATGGACCAGCACGACCTTGACATGCATAGGAAATTCTTTCTTTTGTCACTTTTATTTTCTGGATTCGCAGGTTTTTGTCGTGCCTGCTTTGACTCCGGAACCCAGATAATGAGATTATCACCATTTTTGCATAGAGAAGACTTTGGAATGCCTAAAATCATCTGTTTTGAGGCAAGGGCGAACGGTTTCACTGTTCTGGAAACAACAAACTATTATCAATAAAATTAGATAAATCTCAGAACCAATACTATTTTTGTGGACGCCCTTTTCCGATATTATCTACCTAATAAAGATGTTTTGCCATGCCGAAGGAAATAGATTGGAAATAAAAGTTGACTCTTTTTCGGGAAAAGTATCCGATAAAGGAAATTACGTGACCTCTTTTCATAAAGATTTTCGCTCAGTCTGGGTGACACAGGTGATCCAGTCCAAGAAGTTATCGCAGAGTATCCTCTGGTTTAAGCTTTTGTAGGATAATCCATTCGGATTGACCATTGTGCGGTATTAGAAATACCTTAACATTAATAAGGCTACATGGGTAAAGTTAAAACTAAGTAATGAATCTTACTGATAGATGGTAAAATTTCGTTCATAATATCATAATTAGAAAAGAAAAATTTAAAAAATTATGAATAACCATTTGCCTCCTCGAGACACCCAGAAAACATCACTGTTTATTTTCCAAAGAAAGGAATGTCCACTAAATTTTCAAGTAATACGAATATTTTCAGGTTGATTATAGTAACAACTTTACTTGTTTTTGTCGTGTTGAGTAGATAATATTTTTCGTGAAAATCGTCTACAGTAAAACTTCAACAGTTGAAAATGTGTCATATCCACTATCTTCAGGGTCCAACACCAGTGGCCTTGACGTTTTCGAAAGCGAAGTCAAAGATAGAGTCAGTCGTGAGCATAATGTTCCTCCACCTGTCTTCTCTTCTCTTCTAGTTCTTGACCATTTTTTATTTCATTTTCCTCTTCCTTATGATTTTGCATTCTTCATTCATTCTCGATTTTTTATTTCCTGATTTTTATCAAGGTTGGATCTTATCATTCCTCCTGGTCAACAATATTAAGTCAGTTATTAATTCTTTTCATTATATTCTTCTTTAAAATTAAGTAGAAATCTTTACGATAAATTAGCCGTCTGTAATTGGTTTCGAATAATTTTATTTCCTCCTCAGGCATTTGATAGAATATGAAGCAAACCTTCATTTGTCTATTGTATTAATAACCTCCTTTAACGCTTTAAACATTATGACAATGACTTTCTCTCTCTCTCTCTCTCTCTCTCTCTCTCTCTCTCTCTCTCTCTCTCTCTCTCTCTCTCTCTCTCTCTCTCTCTCTCTCTCTCTCTCTCTAAATAATTTTCCTTCCAACTTGCGCTACTCGTTTAATTATTTCATTACCCTAAATGGTCTTGGTTTATTTATGACCATTTTTTTTTATTTATCTAAATTAAGTAAATTTTTCCCATTGTCTATTTTTACTCTTATCACTGTGGTTTCTTGTATCAAAGAAGAGGATGTAATATAGAGTATTTTTTTTTTGTATGTTTGTTTTCGTTTTCTTTTATATATTTCAGTTTTGAAATGTACCTAGTTATAGTCACCACATTCTTCTGCATATGGGCAGGGTGCCAAGATATACATATGTAAAAAATATTTTTATAATACATTTCTGACATCATCACTTTATATCCCTCAGATATTTTTATAATTAATTCATCATTGAGGACGACTAAACTTTTATTGAATATGCTATTGATTATAGAGAAAGCTGTTGTTAATGGGGATTGAAACTTAAAGGTCAAAGTGGCTAGAAATTGAAATAAGAATTTAACTATCTTTTCGAAAAAACTAACTCAATTGTCATCGATTGAAAAGGAAAGTCGACACAAAATAATAAAAAAAATCGAACCACACAGTTCATCACAATAAAGACAAAATTAAGATTATTATTATTCATATCAACGTAAAAGACTAAGTAATAACATTAAAGACCAGGTAATTAAAATATAGTGGTGTGCGAACTGAAACCTGGACTGCCCTGACATCAAAGGTCTACCCATTTACTCGAACATCAAGTAGATAACTAAACTGGATTATAGTTTAAAGCGTCTAAATTTATTCCTTCGATCCGGTTTGCCAATCGCTATTCGTGGTCCTTATGAGTACGTATTTAAGAAGGAGAAAGAAGGCGACACATTTGCCTTCATCCTTGAGGAACTTTACAGTGATTTGTGAAACTTGTGAACATTATGAAGGTTATTCATTTTACGCTCTCATTGAGAGGCAATTGTTATTTTATATTCCACGTTTTTACGGCCAGTGGTTTTCTCAGGCGTCGCAATTATCCTGTTATAACTGGTTGTAGAAGTGACTCTTTATTTTTTAAGTCCCTTTTTTACGGAGTTTTCCATTTTTTATCTTTCTTCCCCCCACCGATATTACCTCGGCTTGGAGAACACAGAATCATCTACTTTTTATTAACATTTCTTACAGTATTGCATAGGCCCTTTTTTTTGATAAGGTCATATTGTAAAACCTCGATGACTGGGTAACTTTAGCCATTTTGTTCTTTAATTCTAATTCCAAATAAGCTCTGCCTTTCAGTTTTACAGGAAGTAATCTCGAGACAATGAGATTAACGAGGCCTTTCATGCTAAAAGTAGCATATTTTTTTTATGTATATTGATATCCATTTCTTGATAGGAATTTGAAACTCGGATATTGCAAATTCTATTGAAATTTACAATGAACGATAGCTTACATTATGTTCCATTGGTTTTCCAACTGTACTGTTATTATTATTGTTATTATTATTATTATTATTATTATTATTATTATTATTATTATTATTATTATTATTATTATTATTATTATTATTATTATTTCAATAACATATATTGCTTTTGTGTTATTCCAATCATACCTGATATACTTGAAACAAATTTGCTCTATCACTATCTCATAGACTTACAACCATTTTATATTTAATTTTTATCTTTTCTATGCAATAAGATATTATGCGAAATAATACAGGTGTATTTATACAGCATGTTTCTCCAATTTCTCATCGCTGGAGAGAAAGAGACGAAAAATTCCAGAGTTTATAAATTAATGCGGCTGTAATAGTATTGGATATTTAAACGAGATATTTATACCAACCTTCTTGCAAACCTAAACAATCTCGATAATGTCTTTTGCTGCATTTATTCGGGAATAGATATGGAAAATATACCGAATTCACTTGTCATTTAAAAACCTGCCAATTTAAAAGTATGTTGTTTATTACGAAATTATTTATTTTCTCATTAGTAGGATCTCGTATTTATTTATTTATTTATTTATTTTTTTTTTTTTTGTAAGATATCGTTTAGAGTCATAAATGCAATTGGAACGGATCCTTAAAAAATGGAAAAATAAGTTTGGGATGTTTAAACTAAAACCATTCATATCTTGTACACGCTGTACTAACATGAAGTCTTGCATTCAATATTCCCTAGTTGGTGCTTTATTACTATCATTTTATATTTTTCCATTTACCTAGAATATAAGATTTGATTGCGTGAAAAGTGACATACTGTAGATGTATGTAGCCTTTTATGTTTTTCCTAACATAGGCTGATTTAAGACTGCGATTATATTGTTATGCAGATGAGAATTTTTTAGCAAAATCTGTAAGAATTCAAGGAAAAGCCGTATGTTAAGTATATCTAACTCTTATTTTCATTATCTATTTTGCCTTTTATATATTAAATTGGAAATGACGTAGAAACAGCATTCGTAAAACTTTTCAGCTCTCTCTCTCTCTCTCTCTCTCTCTCTCTCTCTCTCTCTCTCTCTCTCTCTCTCTCTCTCTCTCTCTCTCTCTCATATATTTTGTCAAACTTTTAGTAAACTCCTGAGTTCCAATAAAAATACCTTATTTAATTCGCATGCAACTTCAGTACTTGCTTGAGCTTTAAACCATGAAAATTCCATTTCTGGAACTCTTCAGTATTTAGAAAAATGAAAGTTTCAACTTGTATTATCTCGTACGGTAAATTCTTTGAATATTTCCTTTTATTAGTTGTCATTCTTGTATCCTCCCCTCGCTCATATTCTTTTTAATAATAAAAATTTTACTTGCATATTTTCAAGTCACATTCATTCTTTCACAAAAACTCGTTGGTGACAGTTGAGTGTTTTGTTTTTGTGCTAAAGAGGGATATTATTTTTTTTTACTAGTTTGTATTTTTAGGATCTGCAACAATGGTAGCAGTGATAACGATATTATTATTCTCTAATGTTGCCATAATCCTCTTCGTTATCATTGCCAATATGTTTATTTTTACCTTTATTATTCATATTATGTTCCTATTCAAAACTGGGTCAACCAAAATATGTTTGACCTGTTGAAAAGTTTAGACAAAACAGTGAATGATGATTAAACAACAAAACAAACATGGAAAGTAAAAGTTTTATTATTGTGATAGCGGGCTTAACGTTCAAAAATTTTTATATACGTATTATCTCACATATTCCATTGGTGTACCAGTCAGTCTACGCAAAAAGAAAAATCTTAGCATTCCCAGCAAGTTCTATATTCAATATATATTAATGTTATACACACAATTATAATAAACTGCCAACTGAAATGAAGGACCTAAAGGGAGCAATTGAATTTAAGAAGAAACTAAAGAGATTACTTTTCACAAGATCATATGATTTGGAAGATGCTACAATCAAAGAATTGTATAAGTTATAATGAAAATGTTTCGTTAGATGATTAATATGGACCCGCCCGAGAAGTAGTTCACTCGACTTCAGTGGAGGGTTGGATTGAAACCCAAAACAAGTAAACAAGTAGAACAAGAAACTTGACTTCAGTGGAGGGGTGGATTTAAACCCAAAATAAGTAAACAAGTAAAACAAGAAACATGACTTCAGTGGAGGGTTGGATTTAAACCCAAAACAAGTAAACAAGTAAAATAAGAAACTCAACTTCAGTGGAGGGTTGGATTTAAACCCAAAACAAGTAAACAAGTAAAACAAGAAACTCTACTTCAGTGGAGGGTTGGATTTAAACCCAAAACAAGTAAACAAAGAAATAAGCGTAGAGTAATCCAGCATGTACTGGTTGGTACCTCAAGTAACGATTAAAATGTGTATCACCTAACACCTATTATGAATAAGAAAATAACTATTTTATCACATCTTCCTTCCAGATTTTTCTTTTGTTGTGTTTCTCTCTTTATTTTAAACAACCAAAAAAAAAAAAAAAAAAAAAAAACACAGTTGATGATTTTCATTAAAAATTTTACCATGTATATATTGATTATAGGAATATAATTTACTCTCAGATTCGTTAGAGTAGCATTGCTGTTTTAATTGTATTCATTCTTATCTTAATGGTTTAGGCATAGGTTTGCATTTTTCTACAATACATTATTCCCACGAGTGCCAAAGGGATTGTAAAACAAACGGTTTGCAGCTGGATACATACTTTGGTCAGAGGGGCCTTAATATTTCGGAAATGTTAAAGAAATTCAGATTCTTTTTGCATTATTATTATTATTATTATTATTATTATTGTCTTCTTTTGCTGTTTTTTGAAATGGTGATTATCAGACAAAAATTATCGTTCAGAATTATAGTGATGATTACTGCCATAGTGAATAAGGTCACAATTCATTAGGGATTACGAACACGGTTTTAGTTTTCAAGTCAATAAGGTGTGTTGTGTGGGTGGGCCTCCTTGATTACTTAGAAATTCCACTCAACTGATTTCCTGATACCATCAGACACCTATGTTATATGCTGAAACGATTCATAATATCACCAGAAAGCAGAAAGAGGTCATGAATAGATTATAGTTTATCACAATTGTTCGGAAAGTGTTCTGCTTCGAAATTGAACCCATTCCCTGTAATGACTTCTTACCCAACATTAAGAAATTGCTTTGCAGTAAATGGCAACAGCACTGGGATAGCCTAGAAGGCAATAAAATGAGAGAGGTAACAAATGTCATATCTCCTTGGAGGTATAACATGATGCCCCGAATATGGGAGACGTCTCTTTGTCGTCTCCGTATTGGTCACACTCGGTTGACACACGAGTTTCTGCTGAAGGGCCAACACCAACCATATTGTGACGACTATTTGGTACCTGTAACAGTGAGGCATTTGTTGATCAAATGCCCCAATTATGATAACTTAAGGAATAGATATTTATATGAAGCTCGAGGTGAGGGTGGCAGGTTCATCCTTGCCAAGATTCTTGGACATGATTTGTCCTACTGTGCAAGTGGCATTTTTAGATTTATTTCAGAAGCAGGTCTTCTGAAAACTATTTAACTTTTACAATGACATTAAACTTTTATGGTTTTAATTGAATATTCTTTTATATATATATATATATATATATATATATATATATATAATATATATATATATATATGTATATATATATATATATGTATATATATATATATATATATATATATATATATATATATATATATATATATATATATATATAGACTAAATGATATCGGCGTAATTGATCTTAGATGTCAGGATGCCTGAAAAATTTTAAATCAATCAATGCCTCTTCGAAAATTTACAAGTATCAGAAATTAAATTTGATGTAATCAATCTTATAAAAAGACAGCATTACTTTATATCTTTCTATTGAGTAAGAGTCCATTTTGGGCAAAGAAATAAAGGAAAGGGAAATATATTTATAATTATTTAAAGTTTCGATGCAGAAGATATGAAAAAGATAATTATTAATTTAAATCCAATCTTCAAGGTGCATTACAAAAAGAGGAGCACTGGCATGCCTCATAGCTTAAGGAAATATCCCAGTAATTTCAGAGTAAAATAGACCTAAAACTTAGAGTCAGAACGAAAGACAAGTATGTACTTGGAGTTACCAATGAAATGACCTTGAGTTGCAGTACATGAAAGAATTGTGCAGATAGAGATAAAAGAATGATAAAGTGCTAGCAATATCTTCCCTGTCATTTTCTAGATGTAATAGCCACTTCGAATAACAGTAATCAAGGGATGCCTGAGGTACCCAACCTTTGCCAGAAGCCTAATGAGAATCATTAATAACCTTAGTTACTTCAGAGTTTTCGCAAACATTTAATTCTTGTTAGTCAATTATTTTCATTGTCATTTATGTTTTATCCTTCATGGAAAAGAAGAAAAATATCTGAATTGTCTCGATTATTTTCAATTGTTATGAAGTGGCGTGAAAGGGAAAGAAATAAAGCTCCTGGTGGAATTCATCCAAAAGCAATGATGCCTTATCAGATATCCTCAATATGTTACGATCATAGAGAGCAGACTAAAATGGTTTTCTAATACACTCTGTAGTTTTCTCGCTAACCAACGATTTTATTCACATCAAAATGGCCATCAAGGAAGCCTGTCACTAGAAAGATGAAAAGCAATTTTCATCTTAATTATTAAACTTGAAGAGTGGTGCAGCACACATTTATTTGCATTAAACTGAAACCGTAGCAAAAGAATGCTGCCGTTAGTAATAACTTGAGATGCTATTTCCTCATTTCATAAAGCTTATCATTTATTAATACTGGTCACTTTCTGTTTGTTGTAATAACACGATTGATATCTTTTAAGAACGTTGTAACTAAATTGTTAAGGGAAGATGTTGAATTAATTAAATGTAAAAGATATACCTGACAACATATGTTTTACTAATATTCTTCATACGAACTTCGAATAAGGACTTTTGGAAAGGAAAAAAATTCATATTGATATACTTTCGGTTACATTCCATGTAATCATCAGTGCTCTGCTGATGAACAGAAAATTGACATTCATAATTAATAATTGTTCGAGCTCATTTTTTCAAATCATGAAGAAATATCAAATTCATGTTTGAAAAATTATATAAGTTTATTCTTTGTGCATCTTAGATATTCACTTAGTACGTCTTACCAGGTTACATTATAGTAAAAGGACCACATTCACGTCTCTTAGTTTGCCAAACCACTACTCGAAGTCCAGCACTACTTGATCAACGTCCAAAATCTTGCTTAGGTATTAGATATAGCACTCTTTGAACCAAGGTGGACTTGCATTTTAGATTTTACTAAAGGAATGAAAACATGTAGCATAAAGTTTTATGATGTCTGGGATGAATAATGCTCGAATGACCTATTGTCGAATCAAGATACGCATGATTTTCACGCGTTAGAATCACAATTCGAGAACTAAAGCACATGAATTTTATTTTATTCATTATTATTATTCATCACCCAGATAAATAATATCCTTTTGATATTAAAAGCATTATTGATGCATTAGCTTTAAAACAATATTAAACAATTTATAACATTTGATTTGACTGGGCGCATACCATCACAGAATTGGAAACTTGAGAAATACTGTTATGGTCTGAATTTTATAACTTAGTGAATTGCTATTTTCTTTGTTTTAATTGTAGATATTCGATTAATATTTATATTTGTTAATTTTCTATATTAATTTGAGATCTCAGGTCTAATTAATGACAATGATAGAGATCACTATTAGATAAGCAATTAGATTAGACTGTTTTTACAGATATTAGTGATGAAGGGTGGAGTAGAACGATGGAAATGATACTGTGGTTAGCTAGAGAAATATTAGGTGAGTAGTGACAAGATGTTCGCAGATAAGAATTAGATGTCAGGATGCATGAAAACTTTTAATCAATCAATCAATCCTGAGAAAAGGTGGCGGTTCACTGAAGATTTAAAGGATGCAACAAAGCTAAAGAAAGAAGCAAAGAAAAGGTGGGAAGAAACCCAAATGGAAGAGGTCCGTATAGCTCACAAGGGAGCAAATAAATTAGCAAAGAAAATTGTAGTAATTGCTAAGGATAGAGCATGTAATCAGCATTACCAAGATCTAGATGTCAAGGAAGTGCAAGGAAAGATCTTTAAACTAACACAAATGAGAAATAAGAGTAGCAAGGATATAACCCTTATAAGACATTAACGATAAGGGTGGAAATGTGCTTAGGAAGAATATTTTGAGGCCTTATGGACCAGTCACAGAAATAACATAAGATGAGGTTAGTGGCACTGGGAAAGAGGAAATATAGTGAAGTGGTGGGACCTGATGGCAAACCTGTAGCAGCTTGGAAGGCTCTTGAAGAAGGAATTAACCTGTTGTGGCTGTTAGGTAGTAGGATGGCCAGGGCACCAGCCACCCGTTGAGATACTACCGCTAGAGAGTTATGGGGTTCTTTGACTGGCCAGGCAGTACTATATTGCTTCCGTTTCTCTGGTTACGGTTCATTTTCCTTTTGCCTACGCATACACCCAATTGTCTGGCCTATTCTTTACATATTCTCCTCTGTCCTCATACACATGACAACACTGAGATTACCAAACAATTCTTCTTCTTTCAAGGGGTTAACTACTGCAATGTAATTGTTCTGTGGCCACTTTCCCATGGTAAGGGTAGAAGAGAGACTTTAGCTATGGCAAGCAGCTCCTTTAGGAGGAGACTCCAAAATCAAACCATTGTCCTTTAGCCTTGGGTAGTGCCGTAACCTCTGTACCATGGTCTTCCACTGTCTTGGGTTAGAGTTCTCTTGCTTGAGGGTACACTCAGGCATGCTATTCTATCTTATTTCTCGTTCTCTTGTTTTCTAAAAGTTGTTATAGTTTATATAGGAAATATTTATTTTAATGTTACTGTTCTGAAAATATAAAAATTTTTCCTTTTTTCTTTCCCCCACTGGGCCATTTTCCCTGTTGGAGCCACTGGGCTTATAGCATCCTGCTTTTCCAACTAAGGATGCAGCTCAGCAAGTAATGATGATGATAAGAATAATAATGGTAAGAATAATAATAATAGTAAAAATGATAATAGTGAAAAATTTTATGGTGAGTGAGATGATACCCGCAAAATGGAGAGAGAGTCTATTAATTCCAATATTAAAAGAGAAAGGGAACATTTAGTTACCATAATTACTGAGGAATCAATCTGATTTCACAAATACTAAAGGTATTTGAAAGAATTATGGATGGAAGATTATGTCAAAAGGTTTTCAGCGGTAGACAACGACTAAGATTCATGGAGGACCTGAGTACTGTGGATAACATTTTCTACTCTCTGAGACAAGTTAGGGAAAAGTACAGAGAGCGGCAAAAGACCTGGCATATGGCTTTTATATTATCTTTATTATTATTAATTGCTAAGCTACAACCCTAATTGGAAAAGCAGGATGCTATAAGCCCAGGGGCCCCAACAGGGAAAATAGCCCAGTGAGGAAAGGAAACAAGGAAAAATCAAATATTTTGAGAACATAACACAACAAAGCAAAAAAGAGAAAAATAAAATAGACCTTGAAAAGACATTTGATAGAGTATCACGCCAGGAAATATGGAAATATCTCAGGGAGAGAGGAGTGACAAGGAAGTATATCAGAAAGATCATGCTCTGTATAGAAATGTAAAGACCGGCGTCAGGTCTGCAGATACAAGAACAGAAAATTTTCAAGATGGGTCTTGGCACATTAGGGATACTCTTAGCCAACTTTCCTTTAATATTAGATGTGTTGACAGGCGATGTCAGGGACACCTTGGTGTTTGTTCTATGCAGGGGACATACTCATGTTAGCCAAGAGCATAGAAGGACTGGAAATGAAGCTGGAAAGATGGAGTTATGCCTTAGAGAGTAGAGGCTAAGCAAAACAGGAGAAAGACAATATATAACTACCGAATTGGATGCAGACCCACAAACTACAATAAAATTAGGATGATGTGAGGCACATGGAAAAGGAAATTGATACCTGGATTTAGTATGCTTGGAACAAGTAGAGGAAGGTGTCTGGTGTCATATGTGATAGGAAAATCTTCATAAGATTAAATGGCAGAGTCACAGGGCGAGCAATGATATACGGATTGGATGCAGCACAACTAAAGAGCGTAGAGGGAAGAAACGTGGATGTAACTGAGATGAAGATGCTTAGGTGGATGAATGGAGTAACCATAATGGACAGGTCACTGAAGCGACAAAGAAAGTGCAAAAGGCAAGGTGAAGATGGTGTGGCCACCTGATAAGTGAAGATCATGAAGGTGGATAGAGCACGAAGGAAAGAAAGACCCATGGTCAGGTGGAAAGATTGCAATGCATCATGCAGGTGATATGAGGGAGAGAGGAAATGGCATGGGACAAAGATAGATGGAAAAGACTTATTACAAACTGTGATCCCGAATACTGATTCAGAAAAGTTAGGGTTGGCGTATAGAATCTGGATGCCTTCACATGTTATTGCTTTTTTATGAAATATATTCTTGCCATTTTGGAATGTTCAATCTTCAGTTAGTATTCTTGGTTGCAAGTAAACCCTTTGAACTTTTCGTAGCCGCCCTTCAGTTTTAAACTTTTTCGACAGTAGTTAATATCCTTCCTCTTCTTTTTCATTTGCCATTGAATAAAAGAATAAATTGAAATTATCTTATATTTTTTCCACTAATTCTTGTATCCGTAAAACTGCCTTAAAATCCGTGTACCTCTCTATATTGTTTTTATCATTTAATGGGCCATTATCACCTCAAACGTACATGCTCTGACCCAATGTCTCCGGAAGGCTATATGTCTAGTAAAATTAAATGTTCTCATTGACGTCTCAGATTCTTTGTTTCATAATATTTTCCGTGATGATTTTCATTAAAAACTCTTAAGGACACAACCCACATCAGCTAATAAAATTGATATCAACAATAGAGTTGATATATTTTAACAAAAGCTAAAGTACACTTATGTTTACTATGATAATGTAATGCCAAGCCTTATAGGCCCTTCAGATCGTATTGTTTACAATCACCATTCTATCAACTCCTTCAATACAACAAGCTTACTATTATTGATGATAATGCTGTTCGTATTTGGTTTAAGTTCTAAAAAAATTTGTTTTTTTGTAATCTAGTATAACCTAGAATACAACATGAGTCTTGATTAGGAAAAGTTGTAACTCACAGGGTGTGAAGTTTATTGACTCCTGGCATGAACGATTGATTTGATGTCATTTTGTGGTCTTTGTGCGTCTGACATTTTTCTTCCATTACTGCGAGCTCTCCTGAAAGGATTGAGAAGTTTTTGCTATTTCTTATGTTCAATTAAATAAATCTATACAGCAAACTACACCACGCAAAAGATAATTGGATGTATACATTTAAACATGATAATATGCAAAGTTAATTATTTTCACGCTCGGTTTCAAAAAATTACAACTGGAAAGTTTAATGGAGTTTTGATTATCGATAAGTTTTTTTTTTCTAATCTTCTGCCGTATGTGTTAGAAGTTCACCAACCATTAGCACCGTTTAGGAAAATAGAATAGAAATATCTGCCCTAAAGGAATTATATAGTTACGCAATTAATAATAGCAGCGGTAATATTCACATTACTATTTCTATTATTGTTGGTTCTCATTGTCACCCTCACCAATATCGTTATTATTATTATTATTATTATTATTATTATTATTATTATTATTATTATTATTATTATTATTATTATTATTGCTGTTGTTGTTGTTGTGGTTGTGGTGGTGGTAGTGGTGTTATTATGCTTCTTATTTTTCATATTTTATTAGTTAATAGGATGGCGAGAGTTTTCTTAACCTTCCTAAGCAATTCCTTCCCTATAGAATTTAAAATTATGAATAATAATAAATCATGAATTTATAAAAGAGCTAAAACTCAAGTACAGAAATAACGTTTTTTTATTGACAATCCATTTCTCTCTCTCTCTCTCTCTCTCTCTCTCTCTCTCTCTCTCTCTCTCTCTCTCTCTCTCTCTCTCTCTCTCTCTCTCTCTCGTCTTTTTTTCTGAACCTTCCTCTGAACCCTTTGCAAACTGACCATTTCTGAAGGTAATTGTCGTTTTCTTATCCGTCTTAAAGATCTGTGCAAGAATGATTGGCTTATTGCTTCTTTCCAGCTGGAGAATTCTTGTCAGAATTCAAAGCGACCATGAGCTAGATTCTTACAAGAAAAAAGGGCAGTTACTTTAAACTTGATTCTATCTCAACCGTTTAGTTGTAAGTGTGCACGAGTACCTGAGGTATAAACTTGATTTTCTTAACTGCTAATAATTATTCATACAGCATAACCATTAGCTTTAAAAGCACTCTCGGTACATTCCGCGTAACCCCAGAGGACATATCTTTTTTTTATCTTTGACCGTCAGTATTGATTGTTGTTTATTGTCGTGACTCATTTACTAAGAAATGTCAAAGAAACCCGAGATCCGACAGCCATCGATGCGCGCTTCTTTTGGAGTCGCCCATAAAAGCCGATAGAGATATCAAATAAATTTACAACGCGATGGTCTCTATTTACCGACTTCTTTGCATTGTGATCTAGCAACCACACAAACATTCTAGAAGCAAACAGTTCAATCGGGCAAATTAGATCCCTCTGCTGCCGCCGAACTTAATTGTCTTCTTTAAACAATGGAGAGGTAAACTACGAACCACCGGGGAAAGTAAGAGACCTAATGTAGGAAAGAGACTTTACGAGACTCGGGACCGGGGCTTAATTATAGTGGACACCCAATGCAAATTTACGTCTTCCTCTCCTTTTTGAGATGGGCGCTCCTCTTCTCTACTCCCTTTTCCTCTTCCCTACTCTTCCCTACTCTTCCCTTTCCCTCGTTCCTACTCTTCGCTATTCCTTCCTTTTTCTCTTTCTTACTCCTCACTTTTCGTCTCCCCTACTCTTCCCTTTTCCTTCCTTTTCCTCTTCGCTACTCTTCCCTTTCCTCTTCACTACTCTTCCTTTTTCCTCTTCCCTACTCTTCACTTTTCGCCTACCCTACTCTTCCTTTTTCCTTCCGTTTCATATTTGCTATTCTTTCCTTTTTCCTTCCATTTCATATTTGCTATTCTTTCCTTTTCCTCTTCGCTATTCATTCTTGTTCCTCTTCCCTACTCTTCCCCTTTCCTCTTAGCTATTCATTCTTTTTCCTCTTCCCTACTCTTCCCTTTTACTCTTTGCTGCTACTCCCTTTTCCACTTCGCTACTCTTCCCTTTTCCTCTTCCCAACTCTTCCCTTTTCCTCCCTTTTCATATTTGCTACTCTTCCCTTTTCCTCCCTTTTCATATTTGCTACTCTTCCCTTTCCTCTTCGCTACTCCCCCTTTTCCTCTTCCCTACTCTTCCTTTTCCTCTTTGCTGCCAATCCCTTTTTCTCTTTCCTACTCCCATTTCTCTATTCTACTTCTCTATTTTCCTCTTCCCTTTTCCTTTTCGCTACTCCTCCCCTTTTCTCTTTCCTACTCTTCCCTCTCCCTCTTTTATACTCTTTCCTCTTCCTATTCGCTACTCCTCTTTACTGCTACTCCATTTTCTTCTCTTTTACTTCCATTTTTCTTTGCTACTACTTCTTTCCTTTTCCTTTTCACTACTCCTCCCTTTCTTTCCTACTTTTCCTCTTTTCATCTTCGCTACTTCTCCCTTTTCCTTTTCGTTACTCCTCCCTTTTCTTCTTCGCTACTCCTCTCTTATCCTCTTCGCTCCTCCTCCATTTTCCTCTCCTCCCTTTTCCTCTTTGCTATTCTTTCCTTTTTGTTACCAAACTCCCGTCCACGCTGCTCTTCTACTTCCACGGGTCAAGTGAAGACTAGGTCGGCTGATAAGAGCTAATTGGTCAGTCATTGAAGCGCAACCACTAATATCCTCCCATTGACCTTTCACGTGAAGGATCCCCTCAACTGGCCCCGCTGCAGGTGACGGTAATGGTTTCTTATGACGAAATCAAATGGGATAGAATTTTCAATTACAAGAAGACGGGTTTTCAAGGTTTTAGAACTTTACTTTTAACAAAATAAAAATACATACTTTTTTTTTTTTTTTTGGTGGTCAAATCATTAAGATTTTTCCTCTTACCTAAACATAACTCGTCTCTTACCAGTCTCTGTACTCTTAGTGACTCAGGAAAGCTGCATTTCTATTTGAAATAATAATGATTCAAAGTCGTTTGACTGCATGAATAAATGTTTTTATACAATTCATTGCTATGAATTTTTTTTCAAAACCGTAGGTGAAATTTGATAGTAAAGTGTACATGTAAAACATTCCTCAGGTTAAGATAATTGTAATAAAAACAAATTAGATCTACTGTTTGTTTTGTGCTTAAGAAAGTAGCAAGTACAGTCAAATCAAAGTGACATTGTGTTACCGGTCAATTATTACGAGGTTTCCATTATTAATATATGTTGTTAATTAAATTGCTGTATCTCAGTTTTGAGACAGACCTCCATATCTAATGAACTCCATTTTTTTTATTCATTACGGCGTACATTGGTTATTTTATTTACGCAGACATTTTCCGTTCCGTCTGTAGCAGCCCCTCAACAACTTTTCTTTTAACCGCTGGCTAAGACCCAGCCTTTGGCTGCCTTTAGTTTCTCTATTGCCCCTTATTTTCTTCTGCATCTCCGACGGGCTCGAAGAACCGTGACAACTACCAGCCATCGAGAAATTTTAATTATTTAATTATGTGTAAATGACGTATCCGGAGCTGACATTTAGGGTGCCAAGTATAGGGTGACTGATCGCTCAAGGCCAACGTAATTGGCGCTTCGTGAGATCGGAATAGACTGGCGCCTTTGAAGAACAGCTAAATAGCTATTGGATGTTTAGCAACATCTCGGGAGTCAGTCATTTGGATTAATGAAGAAATAACCGTCTTGAACGAAAGGCAGAATTAATGAACTGGCATCTTCTGTATATGTTGCTATGGACTATTTAAAAGTAGTTAGTACTTTGGTATGCCGCTTTACATCATGCTTGATGTTTTCTCAAAAATAATCTTAGGTTCATTATGTATATCTAAGACTATTTTAGCTGGAATATTTACCTCTTATTAAATTAGTGATGACATTTATTAATCCAATAGGAATTGCATTTTCAAAAGAAATTTATTTATCTCATGCCAGTCAAGTTACACAATGGAAAAAGTAAATTTCAGTTATTCCCGTCATTGGAAAATTATTGGAATACATTGAATTATATTAGCAATCTTTCTATGATCATCTTAAATCAGCTTTTATTATTTGTGTAGCTTCAGTGAAAATAAAGGAGTAGAGGACTATGACTTTGTGTTCATGGTAGTTATTTTGGAGTAATGTTCTCAATCAAATGGCTAAAATCTGGAGCAAATATTTTTGTAGAGAGCAGATTAGAATGATTCTCATTTAATGGTTTGTTTGTTAGCTTTCTGTTGAACATTAATATAAATCTTGATACTCACACAAACAGACATACGTACGCGCGCACACACACACACACACACATATATATATATATATATATATGTGTGTGTGTGTGTATATATGTGTATGTATTTGTGTGCGTGTATATATTTGTATGGATATATATATATATATATATATATATATATATATATATATATATATATATATATATGTATGTATATATGTATATATATATATATATACACAGTATATATGAATCTATGCATATATTATTCAATATTCTTCATTTCTTTTCCATAGTGGGCTGCTTTCTCTGTTATTATCAATAGTTTCCATTGTTTAAAATGTCTGCCAAAAGCAGTTATGCTGCAGGTATAAGGTCAGAATACGCAAAAGATCCCCCTAATGATAAATAACTATTGGTAAAATATTCATTGGGGCTATATTTCTTAACAATAACTGGCTTTTCTCTTACTTTTTAAAATCTTAACGATATGTGTAAATGTCTTTAGTGATTTGGATAATAAAAATCTAGTTCTTTTTCTTAAAAATATTATAAGAAATATAAATATAAAAAAATAATATAATAACCCTAGATTTTTCACCGGCAGTCTATCCCTATGTGTTGGGTAATGCAAGAATAGAACTGGTGCATAAATGGTGAAATACAGTTCACCTTCATATTCGCATTTTGATCTTCATTATTAGAGAATTCAATTAAGTGCAAGGAACCAGTTTTTTATCATGCTATATATTATGTATATATATATATTGTTATTACTTCTACATGTGTTTTCCGTTCTTAGCTGCTTTAGGAAAGTACTTGTAGCATTCTGCGTGTACTACAGTACAGTACAATTAGCTTTATTTTTTGCCAAACTTAGACGTTTCGAATGCCAAGCTGATACTAAGATATGTAAAGGTTACCTATGGGAAGTAAGTCCGAAAGTTCCCGCAAAAAAATCAAATTTTCGAATCATTGGAAGGAAATTTCGGCGGTATTGAATATTTGAATTTCTCAGAGTATTTCCTTGCTAAAGTCTACAATATTTTGTTGAAAGGTAGAAACTCGGTCGATTCTCGAGTTTCAGAAGTTCTAGAAACCGATTTCATGAACATGTTTGCTATTAAAAGTAAGCTGTTTGAGTTATTGTATATCTCATTGAAGACCAAAGTATCGATTTACAATGAGTTTGATTTCCTTTCTTTGTACTGAAAATTTGTCATTTCTATCAAATTTTGCTTTTAAGCAATTTCTCTCAAGAGTTTCATTAGCATTTTAATATAATAAAATACTCCCTCTTCATCAATTTCTTTTGGATTTATCCTTGATTTTTCGAAGTTATCTGAAGTTAGTGATACCTTCGAATTATTATCAAGGGAATGAATAGATTCAATATTCAATAGAGAAGACACCTTCATATCTATTGTATAAATACAGTCATCATTATTTCTCTGATATCTTGAAAAAAATTCTTTCAGAATATACATTTTATTTGTTACTATTACTTATAAATTCCACATGTAAACTTAGATAAGAAAGTATGTGTTTATTAGCAACCGAGAATAATCGATTAACGTTCATAATATTTGATAAAATCTCAATCCCACCATTTTACATAGATTAGGAAGATTGCTTGAAGGAACAGTAAAACCATAAGAGATTATCTTTCTTGAAACCTATTTTCCTTGGTCTTTATTTTGTCTTTTGATTATCATCGCTTTCATGAACCCCATCTTCTGTATTTCTGAATCTATCCCATCCTCATCCTCTTCATTTACAATTCTTTGTTCACTGCCTCCTCACCCTCTGCAACAACCACACATGTTAGCGCACTTTAGGCATCCCTTCGACACTTACAGTTCAGTTCACATTCAACAAGGCAATTACATTCAATGATATGGAAAAGGGAAGGCGAAATTGGTTCTTGGAATGAAGTCACTGGTTTCAACCTACCATTTTCTAATTTCCAGCCCCACTTGGTGGTATCTAGCTAATTACCTAACCATTCTTGCACTTCGTAATATGCACGGAAGGAATGTTGGCGAGCTGCAGCCGATGTTAGGGGAACGGGGGTCATTTAAATCTGGCTCGCAAGGTTGTTTAGCTATTGTCTTTAAAGTATTAATGATACCTATGCAAATCAGGACTACCACCTCCCTTTGCTCCATATATTGCCGACATGAGATCTTCTCCAGCTTCAGCTATGTCATTTTGAGAGGTCTATGGGTTATTAAAAGCTCTTACTTTTTCTTGCAATCCGGCGCCGTTTTGTAATATCTTGAAAGGAGTATCCTTTACGATAGAGGGCAATTTGATAACAGCCTGTGATCTTGTGTTGGAATAATATATTTGTATTTATTCCACCCAAGGCTCTTGAAGTTTCTTACTACTACATACTCTATTTGGGCGGTGTTTTTTTTTTTTTCTATGTGAGGCATAGCAGTTGAATTATCCTGAAACATCAAGGACTGTTTTCATTATATCTTTCTCCTCCTCCATTTGCTTGATGTTTAGAAAGGAACTTGATAAATTTTGCTCTGTTTCCAGTTTTCAAAAAAATCTTGGGGTAATTGAACTTGCAAGTTATTTTCTGTAAGTATAACGCAAGAAGACTGCATTTCCGCATCGGATAAGCTCATATTTTTTAGAATTATAGCATTAATAACTTTCAAGTATAATATGAGCAATAAAAAGTTTCTCCGTGATGAAAATAACATGTGTACAAATCTGTCTGAATGTTGTTAGACATTGCCAGATAACATGATGGAGAACATACGCACCATCTAAGATATACATTACTTTAAGAAGATTATTTTTCTCACAAGGCATCAAGTTCTCACATAGTGGGACAGAAGCAAACGCAAACATAAAAGAGAGGCGAGCAGCAAGTTTACCCGAAAGATATGATTTGAGATACTTTTTGCTCTTAGCAACACATACTTCCCATGTAATAACTTGGTTTGGGGGGTTCACAATAATTTAATTGAATGTCTTTGAAGGCCTTGCCTTGCATTTTCTTTTTAGTGGTTGGACTTTGGTAATTATAGCATGTTGAATGTTACTGCCATATTTCTTACGTTTTAAGTCTCCATATTTCAGTATCATAGGGTACTCAGTAACAAACTCTCTACTTCCCGATATTACATGCTCTCTAGATGAAAACCAACGACACTTGAAAGGGTAAGAACAGATATCATTTCGAATTATGTAAGCAACAGTTGAAATCATTCGTTTAATCTTGTCAGCAGAATCTTTTTTTCCTTTAGGCATACTACCCATTTGAGAGAATGTACTTTACACAGTAAGCGAAACAAACAACTCCATTATTTCCACTGATATCAGTTATAGATATAGTGATTTGATTACCAAATGTACTTCAAGTCTTATTTTAAGTTTTATATATATATATATATATATATATATATATATATATATATATATATATATATATATATATATATATATATATAGAGTACTATTTTCTTCAAAGTTGTTCATACTGGACATCAATTAATCCAAACAGTACTGATATTCATCATTCTGCTCTAAATACTCACACAGTCTCAAGAAAGATCTTGATTTATTATCACTTATTGTTCTCTATTTCCTGGTTTGGCCTAAAAACTATATCTGTGACATGTCATGATATCGACTCTCTACTGTAACAAGGTTAATAACATTTGCTAGCTGAAGTAGATTTGCTTACCTCAATCATCATTTTGTATCTCAGCATTACTTTTAATGGTATTGACAATTTCCAGCGTTTTTACTAAGTTGCGCTCCTGCTGATATGTCTTCTTAAATATTTTAATATTTGCAGATATGTTTTGCACACAATAGGCATTGT
>NC_090764.1:54120914-54138414 GCF_036898095.1 Palaemon carinicauda | reverse complement strand
TACATCCACGGGGTAAATACCTTTTCAACAAATGTTTTAATAAACCAGAACCAGTTAGATTAGGGATCCCAACGAAATCTTTCGGAATCTTAACCTCAACCTCTGATCAAACTAAATTTGAAGAAGTATTTGCTGAAATTAAATATCAAAATCCATGTCAATGGTGGATGGGTTTTGTGTTTAGTACATCCATCCTTTCAAGAAATTCCCACTTTCCTCAAAACTTATAATCTTATTTCTTCTAAACTGTTAGTTATTAGTCCCGATGGCCACTTTAGGTGAAATTTTCTTTAAAACTCCTCACAATTCTTTTTAGAAATCCAGTTAACAGAAAGAAACAAAGAATCAGAACGAAAATTGTAATCTCTTTGCTAATGATAATAGTAGTAATAGTAATGATAATAATTATAATGATAAAAATAATTGAATTAGTAATACCCCCCCCCCCCTGCCAAAAAATAAATAAAAGAAATAATATGACTTTGCAACTCTAGGAAAGGGATATTAACGTAGAATTTCTCATTTGGGTTTGAATGATAAGTAGAGAATTTTGATGATTTAGCGGATCACTGATGAAGAACGCAGGCCAGCAGAAACCCAGTACTGTCTTCACGGGTATATTCCACGTTTTAGCTATAATTCAAGCGGCCCTTTACCTCACTGTGTTCGACGCCGCAGTATTCCTCTTGCCTATGCTAAATGCCGGTTGCCGCTGATGTAATTACTGGCCTTTAGCGGCTTCGTACATTTTGAGAGAAGTACAACACGCGTACATTATGTTAACTGTAGGGGGCTTGTAACTCAACGAGCACCTTTATATGAATTATCGGCATTATACGAAAGCTGGACCACATCTTGTATAGGCATTACAGTCATGTAATTACCTCGTGTTACCGCCAGGAAACCCCATTTTTCATTACACGCTCAAAGAAGAAAGGCTGCAGTCAGGATAGGGAGATGCTAATATGGCCGGTATCAGCGATGCTCACCGGCATCTTATTACTCATATTTATCATATGGCTTCATAGTTTCTACTCAAATTACATGCAATGGATATGCAATTTTAGTTTAATGGATCATAAAAAGGAAACCTGTAAGAAGGATGCGACGCACCATATCGATAGTTGCTGCATTATTTTTTTATGTCCACCCTTGAGCTCTTTCTATTTAATAACACTTCTACGGGACTTTTAATTTTCGTAAATAATGAATTAACGTCATAAGATTGAAATGTAAAATATGATTATGAATTAATAATAATCTATCTTAAAGTATGATGGTCAAGGAATCGCTGTATTCACGCGTATATACTGCATGTGCGTTCTAACTAATTCTATTACTTTCATTTTCCGCTACTTTTACTTGACAGAGAAAGGGGAGCTATAAACATGGAATATTATTCGTTGTGGCTCTCATTAACTCCATTATTATCTTCTCAAGCCGTGACCTGACTTCTGAGATAAATGACTTCATAGACCACCACTATCAGCTCCACCCAACCTCATCATCTTCCTCTTCCTCTTCCACTTCTTTATTCTAATTTTCCTGCGTCTCTTTCATCTATTCCTTCTCTTCCCCCCACACTCCATTCTATTGTATTCCTACATTAGTATTTTCACCCTCATAGTTTATTTCCTCCCTGATGGCCGTTCCTTCTTACTACCAGCACCATTCCTACCACCACTACTGTCTGCAGGATGCAATTGCCTTCAAGCATATATCAGTATTGCACACGACGTGGAGTCACCAGATTGGTCTTCGTGGTCCGTATGATCATGCAATCACGAAGGGAGGTGAGCACTTGAATCACGCCGGGTCATGTGGACATGAAGGACTCCTCCTCTGATACGGCTGCTGAGGAAGTCCCCGGCCATGACACTAACTTTAAAGAAAAAAAAAATATTCGGGAAGTATTTTTCTTTCTCTTTCCGACGACGTCGTGTGGCGCGCCCATCCCATCCTTAAAGGGGTGAGACAGTGTTAACGAATATCAAAAAATATCTCGACTTTTGAAACATGGTTTTTTCATGCAGAAATATTTACAAACATATATAATTATATATATATATATATATATATATATATATATATATATATATATATATATATATATATATATATATATATATATATATACACACACACAAGTTTCCCACTATCACTAATCCGCTGTGGCCAGTATGGTAATAAAAATGGCTTAGCCCCAGACATGAACAAAGACACGTCTGAATCTTTTGTCCAGCAGGGGACTAGAAACTGCTATATTTGTTGTTGTACATAAATACGTGTATATCTGTGTATGTGTGTGAGACTAATTTCATTTTTATTTAATACGCCATGGTAGTCCATAATAGTTACAAACATTATTTTATCCTTTCGGGCCCGTTAACTTTGGTGGTTTTAGAAATTTCTTTGTGTGCTTGGGTAGAGGTACGTGCAGCACAAGAGACCAATGTATAATTTTTTTTTTTTTTTTATGAAAATTAAGAGGGACTTACAATCATGCTCAAAAATATGAACTACTATTGAGGCAAGAAATACACAAGCTCTCGCGCTAAGAGAGAGATGGAGAAAGTAGGAGAGATATAGTTTGGTAAAATTAGCATTGCGGGATTAATTTGGAAGTAGTATCTGTAATCGAAAAACAATTTCTGACGGTTGTAATCAGAACAATGCATTCACGAAACTGAATAAACTGATCTCTAAAATGTAAGAAATTAAGAAATTGGAATAGAATGTCAATACATACAAATGATCTTACTTCTTAAGACCCATACTCTTTTGGTGTGTTAATAAGTACAGCAAGGCGCAAACTCTTTTTGAAATGTATCTGAAAATGATCTAAATGAAATAATAAAAAGAAATGTCAAATTCAATAACATTTGACCCGACACGAAACATCATGACAGAGCTAATAGTTTTTTTCTATCTTTCTTCATATAAAAGAAATTGAAATAGATGAAGAAACCAGGCAATATATTAGAAAGAATTTAGTTTATTCCAAGTAATGACGATGACAGTTAAGGCAAGGTCATAAAGACAAGACACGACAGACATTGGTACCCGAAGAACAGTTGGGACATGCAATAACCAGATAAGTTTGTAAGAACTGAATCAAGTCTTGAATGGAGTTGTGGAATGTTTGTGGGTAATGAAACAGAATGAACAAAAGAGTAAGTACGATTGATGTGCATTTAGAATATTATGATTATAAGGAGTTAGGAGTGAAGAGCAATTGCTTCTTAGCTGAATAAACTCTAGAAGCTTATGTTATTTTTTTTTTCACTCAAAATACGACAGGAAAGTGACGTAAAATGTTTCAAACCTGTTTAATTTAGAAAGAAGGAAGGTTGATCTGGACACATGAAAAAGAAAATGAAGTAATTTTTTAAAAATGTAGCGCTTTTCAATGATCTCAACATACTGCTGGTATTTTTGGGGTGTATTATGTGATTCAGCATTCTCAGCCTCAAGTTTCTTTTTTTGAGATTGCAATACTCTTCTTTTAAAACCTATTTTCAAAGTGTTTAATAGATATTTAGATGTCAACCATTTATACAATCATTTTTTTATTTAAGTTTGATTTTGAAATTTATTAATGCATTTATTATTGATTTCATTTACGTTTGACAATAGTGTTTGTAACATGGATTCTTGAAAGTTATGCTTTCTAATTTAACACTGTTTTGGTCATGTATTTCTGTACGTGAATGTATGTTCATAACCTGGAGCAGGAAAAATATATATTAAGATGCAATAACTTCTGTTGGTGCAGTGATGCAACACTCCTAATGATTCTTTACGAACTTTCCAATCGGTAATCTCTGCAATTCTTTAGTGGTGTCGTGTTGCCTTAAAGAGGGATCCTAAACACGTTCACTTTATCTTACTTTCACCAATCACTTTTCCATTGATCCATCACTTCTTATTTTCTTTTGCTTCCCTTCATATTTTTGCAAGGTCATTCTGTAATAATAAATGTCATAAATATAAAATTTATACGTTATAAGAATGCCCCGGCGTTACCCAGGTTCGAAAAATGACAGCATTGCCACCAGGAGTAAGCTTCGCTGAATATTTTGCCAATACCTTAATGTTCAATCTATGAAATTCGTAAAATTATTCGTAATCTCTTCAAAGTATTAATTTTCCTGTCAATTACTTTTTTATAATGGCTTTGGCAACAATATTTTCTTGGATTCCACATTGTGTACACATTTTAATACTGTCATTTTCATTAACACTCAGACCTGAACCTTCCAATGTTTTACCTGCCTATAATATCCGTTAATATACAAGTGAACTTCAATAGTTTCATATTCGTTTTATATGAATTGAATTATTAGATTAATTGAACATCACACAAGAAGTGCACTCAGGGGATGATATTTTTTAAAGACCTTATTATAGTAACTAACTTCCGAATTAAAAATCATTTACATATTTCTCTGCCTTCTTTTCTTTTGTCTAAACTTGACGTAAATATAACAATATTGAAATATTTTTCCTTCATAGATCGAAACACTGCAGCCTGCTTGAAGAAGAATTGCATTCTAAAGGCTGGTTTACACGGGGATAGTTTTCTACCACCAGTTTACTGGACCAGCAAACTATCCCCATGCAAAGGCAACGTGTCCTCGTGCAAACGCTTACTATCCTGAAAAGTTTACTTGCCGCTAGTTACTGGCGCCAGTGATCTATCCCCGTGTGAACCGGCCTTAATGTATGGAGCATTAGTGGGAGTAAATTGGTGGCAAATCTTAATTGGGGTTGATTTTTTCACCACCATTATATTTATTACCTTCTACCCTGTAGCCGAAAATAACTCACAAAATTTTTCGAAAGCATCTTCTTTCTCGCCAATATTCTGACTAATTCTCAGTTGCATATTCTTTCTGAAGGGTTCTTAACGTTTTTGATTTACTTCGATGTCTACTCCGCTGAAAACTTTTGTATACCTGCCTCGTTAGTTATCACATAATCACAAATGCCCTTATTATCGTGATATATTGTACTTCATTGTAATTAAATGCATTTATTCCCGTTATATATATATATATATATATATATATATATATATATATATATATATATATATATATATATATATACTGTGTATATATATATATATATATATATATATATATATATATATATATGTATATATATATATATATATATATATATATATATATATATATATATATATATATATATATACAGTATATATATATATATATATATATATATATATATATATATATATATATATATATATATATATATATATATATATACAGTATATATATATATATATATATATATATATATATATATATATATATATATATATATATATATATATATATATATATATATGTGTGTGATTATCCTTTTATTTGACAAAGTTTATTTCTCAGATGCAGGTCCGAAGATTATTTCCTAAAGAATTTCATTCTTCTGTGATCCTTCATCCTCAAGTAACTTCATAGACTTTGAATAGAGCTAAAGTATGATCATAACTGCATGATTAGGGAATGTTTCACTCAGGTTCTTTCATTAAAGCTTTAAGATACTTTCTACTTATGTTTAAGTGATGTTCTTCTCTTCAGAAACATATAACTGACATTATTACCTTCTTTACTGAGAGAAAGCGCTTCATATTTACACTAAGTGTTTCTATGAAAGCGGAAAGTTTTGAATTGTAAGTCTTTGGGAAAAAAAATATACTGTAGTATGCTTATATTAGAATAAGAACTTGAAGAATAAGAGTGAAGAAACATGAGGATTTAATGGAAAATTAATCAAGAATAAAAGAAAAGTTCTTAAACACGACGAAAGATTATAATCATTTCCCTAAATGCCAGATTTGATGAAGAATCTGTCACTCTCCACAGCAATATTTCTATGGTCGCAAATTGCAAAAGTTTATTTCAGAATCGTGTGAAGACACGACACCTCGACATGGAGTAACCAATATACTAATAACCCGTAATCTTCATCCATTAGCGTCTCCTTCATTCATTTCTTGATTTTCTCGTGAATATTACTAAAGGGAGAAAGGCACAGTATTATTATTATTTTTTTTTTATTAATCAACCTTAAGAAATCCCATTTTGAGCGTTATTCTTATCGTTCGTTGGTGTGCATTCAAGATTTTTAAAACAATTGAATGTTGCATAAGAGTTATTTATACGAAAAACAAATTAGCTAGTTTTGCAGTCTGATATCCAAACCCCATTTTGAATGTTTAAGAAATCCAAAAGTATTTAGGATGTAATAAAATTTTGATTTATCTTCAAGAACATCATTTGAATTAACGTTACAGGTTATATACATACTTATATATGTATACAGTAAATATGCATATATATATATATATATATATATATATATATATATATATATATATATATATATATATATATATATAAAAATATGTATAAATATATATATATATATATGTGTGTGTGTGTGTGTGTGTGTCTGTGAGTGTGTGTTTGTGTGTGTTCGTGTGTATAAAAATACATCTCATATATATATATATATATATATATATATATATATATATATATATATATATATATATATATATGTATATATAAATATATATATGTGTATATATATATATATATATATATATATATATATATATATATATATATATATATATATATATATATATATATTGGGAAACACAGAATAATAGAAATAGGACTTCATATCCATTTTATTTTGAAGTATATTGTACTTGATATGAATAAAGCACTATTCTACTGACATTAACTGATATTAACTTTTATTTTTTTTTAATTATTAGTACAATTTGCCGGTGTTCTACCATAATAGTTTTTTCATTCTCTACATAAGTCCAAAACCTTGAAATGGAAAAATGGACATTAACAAAATTATTACTTAATCCAACAGAAAGGGGCACTGACGAAAAGAATGTATCATCTATGCGACATTAATCATTTCCTTTACTTTTGATGAATTAATTTGCAAAGATGCTAGTATCAAAAATAGCATTAAATAATAGATGACCAAGAGTCATGATCATTACTCTTGGAAATGAATGCCAGATCACATAAATTCAAATTATTAAAGTACGCCTTCGTATATGCCAAATATATACGAAGACAATTTAAGAGATTTATAGAAGAAATAAACACTTACTAAATCAAGACGATATAAATCAGAGTTGTCAAGTTCGGGCTGGGAATTTATAGACGTAGTCATCGTTAAAAGTAATGTCTAGTTTTAGAGTGTATTTTAAATCATATCTAAGGAATTGCAGTAAATCGATTCATAAATGGTTATAGGCTAGTTATTTAATGTCTCACATCCGAAGCGTGTTTCTTGGTGAACAAAAGTGTCACTAGAGAAATTTAGCTTAACTTATTGATCAAGAATTTATCAAGTTTTTGACAGCCGACTCTGTCTCGGTTTTGATGTATTATGCGCCAGGTATCAATAATAACTGAATACGTGTAATGGTTGAAGTCGTACTCTGACAAAGTGTGAATTTTACTTTAAAGAGGGATATGAAATAAGTGAGGCCTTAGCTAGTAAAACCTGATAGAACCGTTTACTGAAGGGTGTTATAGTCTTCTTTAAAGCTTAGCGGAAATAGGAAGTGAATTCCAAAGCATTGCGATCGGAAAGAGAAAATAGTCAACAGATATCACAATTAGAGGAATGAATATTTACTTGAAGTGATCATACTGTATTCCCAAAGGCTCAATAATATGGCATTTATGTTTTCTCTATAATGTAAGATGAAATGGCGTATCCTGTTTACATAGAAAATTAACAATCTATATTGTTAATTTCGTCTTATTCAAATAGGATAATTTCTATTTGAGCCTTTCAGTGTTTAGCAAATTATTTAAAACCAAAAGAAGCATATACAATATAATAATATTTAAAACGTATAAAAGTAAAACATCCATTATATCAACCGACAAAACTGGATACCAAGAGTTTTTGCACTTCCTGGAATTAATAAGAAAATCTCGAAGATTTCTTGTTTAAAAAAAAAAAAAAAAAAAAAAAAACAGAACTTTCCAGACTGAAAATCTGTAACGAACACGATTTCACGATAAACCAGATAGAAAATAAATTTATGAAGAAAAATTTTCAATAAAATCCTGTTGAGTTCCGAGTGGCTATCAATCACCACAACCACGTTCTATGAAAATGCAAATTGATTGCTGAGGAAGTTTAACAAATTTTAAATAGCCTTCTAAAAGCCTGCAAAATTCGTTCTATTTTTTCTGCATACGACAATGCAACTTGGAACTTCTATTACACAACAAGTTTTTCGCATAAATCAAAGGGCAATATGAATATTTTGAAAAGAACTCTCTCTCTCTCTCTCTCTCTCTCTCTCTCTCTCTCTCTCTCTCTCTCTCTCTCTCTCTCACACACACACACACACACACACACACACAATAATGAAGCACACTGACGGAATCGGGTCGCTCTTTAAAAGTCGAGTTCGTAAAGAATCAGCAAGTGCATCAAAAAACGAACCGGGAGAAATTACTGTCTCCCTTATGTTAAAGAACATATTTTTCCTTTGCCCTTTCCAGGTGAAGCTGACCCATCTCCCAATCGAGGATGGCAATGCTGACCTTTGCAGAAAAGGAGAGAGAGAGAGAGAGAGAGAGAGAGAGAGAGAGAGAGAGAGAGAGAGAGAGAGAGAGAGAGAGAGAGAGAGAGAGAGAGAGAGAGAGAGAGAGATCTCATAGATACCGGTGGAGTTATGGAACAGTTATTTACCGAAACAGAGATAATAACGTCAGAGATGAAGGTAATCGGATTAAGGTTGTGCTCTCAATATTGCATAGATAGTAAGAGTGAGAGAGTGAGAGGGGTGGGGAGAGTGAATGGGTGGAGTGCATATGGCACGGTGTGAGCTCGTTCACGACTCCGACATTACGAGTCTCACCTAGACGATGCCATCATCAGTTATCGAAGGCCAGAGCAGGCCTTACCCGCTCGCCTCCTTCACCTCACGCTCACGAATAAGTGCAGGCACACGCACAAACGTGCACACCCAAGCAAGCGTACGACACGCGCATATTTTCACATCTGCATACATGCACCTGTCCGAAACTGGGACATCTCGTGTTTGCCCTATTTTCTAAATTTTTCTTTAAACTCTTGAGATGGGAACGTGGCAAATCCATCTCAACTGAATAAACAAATATGTGACATGAATTCCATTTAATTTTGATAACGAACACCTCTTCTCCAATTCTCTTTCTTCCCTCATTCTCTTTGTTTGAATTCAAGCAGAGTTAATCCTAACTCAGTCGAAGGACGTCGCTGATGCCAAACGGGTCATGCTTTCTTAATCAACGCATTCAAGTACTCTCACTTATTCTTTCTTTGGTCTTTTCCTCTTAGGTCTCCCATATCTGTTTCCAAAATATTAAATATTCTTTGGGTAATCCCATCATGACGAAGTGGTTTAATTATTATATTTCAACATGCGTAATTATCGGAGGGAGAGAATTGAAGGTCTTTAATATATATACTTTTATTTATGGCGTATTATATCAAGGTTTACTGCTTGTAATACTTATAATGTTTTATTCACAGACCTTTATTATATATGATAAAAAGCAATATCCTGTATGAATAAATTAATTTGATATTGATTAGACATACATATATACTATATATATATATATATATATATATATATATATATATATATATATATATATATATATATATATATATATATATATGTGTGTGTGTGTGTGTGTGTGTGTGTGTGTGTGTGTGTGTAAGCATGCACAGACACATACATACTGTGTATATATATATACATTATACATATATGTGTATATATATATATATAATATATGTGTATATATATATATATAAATATATATATATATATATGTGTGTGTGTATATATATATATATATATATATATATATATATATATATATATATATATGTGTGTGTGTATATATATATATATATATATATATATATATATATATATATATATATATGTATATATATATATATATAAATGTGTGTATATATATATATATATATATATATATATATATATATATATATATATATATATATGTGTGTGTGTGTGTGTGTGTGTGTGTGTGTGTGTGTGTGTGTGGAGGGAGGTAGCTGGAGTGGTATATCATGAAAAAAAGGCCAATCAAGCTAAAAGGCAAGATCTAAAGGACATTAATAAGACCAGCGTGGGCTTTAAGATAAAAAGAGGAAACAAAGCTTGAGAGAACAGAGAAGAGAATGGTTAAGTGGGTTATGGAATTATTACTGCTGGAAAAAGGGAAAATCATGAAATGAGAAGAATGGCAGGCGTAGTGAAGATTGATGATCTGATACGAGTGTCACGACTGAGGTGGTGTGGCACGTGTTGAACTTGAATGGTGGAGAGGGAGTGGGGAGGGCTTGGGAGGAACCTGTTAGAGGGCAAAAAACAAGAGGGAGGCAGAGAATTAGATAGCAAGATTAAGTGAAGGATGATATGGAGAGAAGAGGTTTGATGGAAGAGGATGCTTTTGATAGGATTTTTGTCTCTATGGCTATTCAATATTTCTATGGTTAAGGTAATGGAATGAATTAATTAGAAGAGTTAGATGAAGTTGCGTACATATGGAATGAAACAAAGAAGAAATGGAATGTAGAGCAGCTAAAGATAAATGTTAATTGTTGATATTGGCAAGAGGCTGCAAAGACTGCGAAAAGTAAATGAAAACGAGAATCAAGATTGTGAGATTAAATGAAAATAAGGAATATTGAACAAAGGCATATAAGCCTGAAAAATTGTAGGTGCTTAGTGCAGTTGATATTTGAAAGTAAAAGTAATTAGTGATAGTTTTAAAAGTTTTGAAAGCAACAACGAGAGCAAGACTGAGAACTTTGGATTAGCTAATTATTTGATAAAGTATTATGTGTTGAAACAGAAGAGCCTTTATATGAAGGAAGCAATGTTTGGGTAGGGGAGAGACGTACCTCTCACAAGTCGTCAGTTCAATTAGACGGGTGCTGTGGGCGTTTTCTGGACAATTGCTCTCTCTTTGAGTTAAACAATCAAATGACGTTCGGGATGATTAATTAGGCCCTTTTTGTTTTACTCGTTTGTTAGCTCCAATTAGAGAAAACCGCATACGGAATTCATCGTATTTGATAGTTTACCCGTGACGGTTATAGAATGTATGAACAAGACGAACGTAAACATTTTCATTCAGTATATTTTATACGGAGGACGAAAAGTCAAGTATGGAATTCGTTACCTTTGCAATTTTGTCCATACACACAAGGGCTGCTTAATAAAGAGAACATTGTGGAAGCAAATTGTTTTATAGACGGTTGTGTGTGTGTGTGTGTGAGAGAGAGAGAGAGAGAGAGAGAGAGAGAGAGAGAGAGAGAGAGAGAGAGAGAGAACGAACTGCATTTATAAGTGTATATATGCATAAAAATGAGATATGTATAAATACGAATATATATATATATATATATATATATATATATATATATATATATATATATATATATATATATATATATATTATGTGTAAATATATAAATATATATTTATATGTGTAAATATATAAATAATATATATATATATATATATATATATATATATATATATATATATATATATAGAGAGAGAGAGAGAGAGAGAGAGAGAGAGAGAGAGAGAGAGAGAGAGAGAGAGAGAGAGAGAGAGAGAGAGAGGAGTTCTTGGTTTTATATGTGAGGATGATTGAGAGGATTGATATGTCTAATTTGCATGCGCTCACATTTAAAACGATCTTTGTCCAGCTGCCAGGCAGGTCATGTGGTTGGCTTGTCAGATTGAATAATTTATACATGCAGAGTGTCTTGAGGAAATTGAAGATTACCAATTTCTTTTTATAGTCATTCTATAGCCATGTTTTCACATTTTTTTTCCTTTTGCAGAATGTATCATAGAAACAAACTATTATCATTAGACTCCCACCTTGAGCTCCTTTATACTTTTTTGTTAATATCTAAAATAGTAGGACTAATTAGTCATCTTGTTACCTCTCGAGTTCACTATTGATTCATTGTATTTTCAGTTTAATTTGCTCTAAAGATTTTTTGGCGACGAAAATTGGGTAGTCGAATAATGAATTAATAAATAGAATGAATACCAATCATGAAGATTAGAGGCATTGATATTTTACTCTTGCACTTTCATGGAAGCAAGTCAGTCTTAAACATTTGAATATTTTAGTGGTTTCTGCGAAATGTTTCATTGATTGAGGAAATTATTAAACATATATCAAACATGCTAACTTATGCAATAACTTCATATTCATTCAGTTTGTAACTAAAGAGTAAAGAGACAAACAAATACCAACTCTTAAAAATTACACTGACCTTCAGTAAAATCCAGTTCTGATAATAAAATTTTCATGTTTAAAGTGTTCATGTGTTCCTTGTCTTCAGTGAAGACTGGTCGTGAGTTATTAGTTTTAAGGCATTCTTCCTCTGTATTACCCTTACTCTCGGTTTGTTCCTTTTTCATTCTAGAAAGGGCAAACAAAAATATTTGCCAAAATCAGTTATGCGTTATGTATGTAAGCTTTATTCAAGCTGTTCCATCACGATTTGCAATGTACTGTGTGCAATAAGTTATACTTAGTGCTAGTCCCAACTGTCTAACATACATAATGCTAGTCCCAACTGTCTAACATACATAATGCTAGTCCCAACTGTCTAACAAATCTATTACAGTGGAACATGTGGAGCAGCTCTCTCTCTCTCTCTCTCTCTCTCTCTCTCTCTCTCTCTCTCTCAACCGAGCTTAAAAACTTATGTGGACGGAGACTTCCAACAAGTGGTACAATAATCCATCCGCCCGTGTGGGCTGCTCATGATAAATTTCTTGATGATACTGACGTAAACGAAGCCAATCTGACCATTTCATCTTGTGGGTGACCAAACTGTTTTCGAGATATAAATAAGTCATTTTTAAGTGTTATTCATTCTATTAAAAGTTGAAGATAGAAAAATTCTATTGAAAGTAAAGTGCTAACACGAGTGACGTAAATAACTCGACAAAGATCACGATAATATAATGGGATTTCAGAAAAGACTTGAAAAGAAAAATTCAAGCAGTGACCTTTATCCTACTCTGAACTCGTATCCAAATCTCATTTCAAAGAAATTGGTGCTCGATTTTTAGAATAAAAGCTGAGGGATGCTTCTCATTTTGATAAAAAACTAATTATGAATGCAGAAGATACTAGTCAAGTCTTCTTCACTTAGAGGGCCTTGAACAAAAGGACGAACTAGGCCTTTTGGTGTTGGTTTACGGTTATCAGGAGGTCGTGGAGGTCACAGGGTTCAACTCAACCCATTCGCTTTTAACCCTTCCACTGCGGACAATAGAAAAGTCAACCCTATCACCCTGTCACACTAACTATCGGAATAATATTATCCAACTGGCTTTGTAGCAGTTCCACCTGCACAACATTACGGTGAAAACGACGTCATATTTTCCGGTCACTGAAAGAGGAAGGAGGCGTGGCGACTTGGCCTCACCTTACCTCTCACTAAAGCTCAGAGCCAACGGGATACAGATAACAAGAGGTCATCGCCTCATCTTATTTTCGAAAAGTCTTTAAGATCACTCAAATAGAAACCGTGGGGGGTTGGAGGTTAAAAAGAAGAAAAAAAAAAGAATAAGGTGTTGTGCTGAGTCGAATTAGATATCCCGAAAGAAGTCCATTGGAATTGCTCAGATAACAACTAACCTTTCCAATGTGTTTTTCTTTTCCTTTTATTTTTGCTCTGACTGGGCGTATTTGCATATCTTCAATGGTATGTAAGTGGCTAGATTCACAAGAGGAAAAGGAAAGCGGGTCACATGTCCTTTGGAAGGCAAGGAGGATAAATACCACTTGCCTCTCTGGTGACATTAATTTCCAATAAATCTAAGGAAGGGAAGGATTCATTAGCAGGGCCAAGTTCTTTCTCATTCTCTATAACTGGTCTGTCCACTAAAGCAGACTTAAGGGTCAGCGAATTCAAATGGGATGTTGAGAAGGTTTGAAATCATTCACTCGAAGAAATGCAATTGTTGACTCTGTAAGCTGCTTTGGGTCGCGCTTCACGCCTTTGCGCATTTAATATGGAAGCGTTTCGTCTTCTTGGACTCCTGGGAAAAGGGTCAATTCGGTTATATAGGAGTATCAAGCTACTGAATATACTGGAACAAATCTAGTAATTTCGATGTAATTATGTCACTTGAGTTCAAAAGAAATATATATTAACATTCTGAGATAGTGTGTGACTAATTTCAGTTAGGGGTTGGGTTCTCCTAGACTTGCTTAATATTTATATACTACTACATTCATTCTCATAAAGTTCCTAATATAATACATGACTAATTTCTAAAAATGAATTTAATTCAACTAAAAGGCAAATTCAGTGGTGAACAACAATTACTATCAATTCCACCTAACATCTGTAATGATGGATACATTATAATATATTTGATGATTGTGACTCAGGAATTACGATGAAATGTGCCCAAAATATAACATTCTGGGTACTTTTGTATGAAAAAATGATATTCCTTTATTAATAATCATAGATCCTGATCATAGACAAACAGAAACAACATTTAAATTTAGATGACTGGCATCTTTGTTAATAGTGCAATTGTTCAAATAACAAAATAATTTTTAGAGCTCACTTACAGTATCTTAAGATTCTCATACATTGTGTCAGGAAGAATAAGATATTAGTTTAGCATCACATGCAACGATAGATGAAATATTTGAAAGTATATGATAATTTTTTTTTTACCAAGTATAAAATGAAGCAATGATTCGAAGTTATTAGGTTGAGTTGCAATATCGTTCTCTCGTAAACAAATTGTATAATATAAAATTCTTCAGAGAGACCAGAAGATGAAAGAATCTTTTTCTGCTATTGCACATCCTTATTCGTATGCAAGACATACATTCAGCATCATGATTTACTGAGTATTAGAATGCTTCGGCGTTTCTTGAGATTTAAGATTGTTTTCAGTAGTGACTTGGAAATAGATATTTTTTATCTTATAGTCCACTCGTTCAGGTAGCTTACCTCGCTATAAACTCGGGAAGAATGAAAGGTAAATAGGTGAAGGCAACCCAAATGCTTTATTTAATGGGTACTTTGACAACCAAAACCAGGTTAGCTGTATAGTAAAATGTCAGGTTTGGGTGCAAAGCCCATAGAAATTTTGCGCACCTTCTTCCAATGAAACGTATAAGGAATGCTTCATCTTGATTCTTTCTCTTTTGGCTTCTGAGAATCGACAGGTGAGGATAAGCTGAAAATATTCATCGTTCCTCTGATTTATACATTATAGACTTACTTTCAAGTGGTAAGCTTGGTTACATATACAGTGCATTGGTAATAGGTATGTAGACAGTAGACAAGTGCAGATGCAAAGACATCCTGCACATAAAAAGCAGAACAATAAGGGAAATTTCGGTTTAAACAATTAAGATGAACCAATGATGATAAAAGTAGTTTTGACATTTTTTTTTTTTTTATTATTTTGATTCCTTTTGCCTCGTTTGAACTTCTCAGCGTATAATCCTGTTTCATGGCATTGCGCTCTCAAATTAGTTTAGGAGAAAGGGTTTAAATAGCTCATTTAGAAAGTACCTCATGTACTTTTGTCATGCGTGACATGAATTGGTGTATACAAAAATTTTGAATAACTTCCTGTGGGCATATATTATAGGCATTTCCATACCATATTTCAGGTCATGATTTAAATGCCACTGCATAGGGACAAAAAATGCATTTTTTTTTTGGTCAAAAAGTTGTTGAAAATCACTCAAATTAATATTTTTGAAGTGATGTATACAACAAATGTGACTTACATCCTATGGTCATATATCCTAGGTACCCTCATACGAAATTTCAGATCATTTGGTGTATATATGAGGGCACAGGAGTCGAAAATGTACATTTTCGGTCTAAAACAAATGACAAAACTAACCATTTTGACCAAACGTATGCCAAAAATATTGATGACTTTTTAATGATATTTATATGAAGCACCTCCGTACTGAATTTCAGATCATTCTATTTTAATATCAGGGCACAGGAGACCAACATATACATGTTTGTCAAAAAAAAAAAATAATAAAATTATTCCAAAGGTATGTATTAGGAAAAATATTGTAAAGCGCACCTTGGTATTTGCCTAATCGACCTTTGTGCCAAATTTCAGTTCATTTGGCCTAGAAATGAACGAGATGAATCGATTCAAAGATTGGAAAGCAGGAGGAGAAGAAACATCAGGAAAAACATTATATTTCTCTCCCATGGAGTGAAATATAACCAAATTTAACATTTAATGTATACTAAACCCTGAATTTGTAAAATGTATAGATGATTAACATACACATACATACAAACATAAGTTAATGTAAATTTGTTATATAGACACTTGGGATCGATCAAATTCCGCATTCTTGGCTAAAACACCACTTGAACTCACCGCATACCATCTACAATGCTTACAAAGCTTCCAGAATGCTAAAATCACTAGCTACGCCACCACTTGTGCCACACTACACAGCCTATATGAATTCTAACATCTGGCACCGGTGTCAAGTTAGTTATATATGGATGTTGCATAGCTTTTTTTGTGTGTGTGTGTGTGTGTGTGTGTGTGTGTGTGTGTGTGTGTGTGTGTGTGTATTTGAGACCATTCACTACATTCAGATATTCCCTGACTGTACCGTCCTATAGGTAGTAGTAGGTATTCGCTTAATTCCAGCTGTGACCAGATTGTGAATTAATCTTCCTAATCTGAATTTTAACATCTGGCACCGCCGTCAAGTTAGTTATGTACGAATGTTGCATAGATTTTGTTTTATAATTGATACCCTTCACTACACTCAGATATTCCCTGACTGTACCATCTAGTACGTAGTAGTAGGTATTCAGTTAATTCCATCTGTGACCAGATTGTGGATTAATATTCCTAATCTGGTGGTTAAATTTGTTTTACAAAATGCCTTTCTGTTGAACAGGTCGACATTAGTCTCGTTGTGTAGTTTGTATATGACTAACCTATTTCAACGTTCTTACTGATCTTAAGACATTTTATATTTACTGTATAGAGTATTTGTCATTTCCTTATTTATTTTCTTCACTGGGCTGCTTTCCCAACAGGGCTATGGCTTGTCCAGTTTATCTATCTATATCTATATATATATATATATATATATATATATATATATATAGAGAGAGAGAGAAGAGAGAGAGAGAGAGAGGAGAGAGAGAGAGAGAGAGAGAGAGAGAGAGAGAGAGAGAGAGAGAGAGAGAGAGAGAGAGAGAGAGAGAGAGAGAGAGAGCAAACGTAGAGATATGTTAGGATACGTATTTCGACCAAGCTAGAAATTAACGTAAAATTTACAAGATGCTTTTAATTTTAGAACAG
>NC_090764.1:54068414-54115914 GCF_036898095.1 Palaemon carinicauda | reverse complement strand
CTTCATACTGCTGAGTCCCCTACTGCTGCTACCTCCGCGGTCATCTAAGGCACCGGAGGAAGCAGCAGGGCCTACCGGAACTGCGTCACAATCGCTCGCCATTCATTCCTATTTCTAGCACGCTCTCTTGCCTCTCTCACATCTATCCTCCTATCACCCAGAGCTTTCTTCACACCATCCATCCACCCAAACCTTGGCCTTCCTCTTGTACTTCTCCCATCAACTCTTGCATTCATCACCTTCTTTAGCAGACAGCCATTTTCCATTCTCTCAACATGGCCAAACCACCTCAACACATTCATATCCACTCTAGCCGCTAACTCATTTCTTACACCCGTTCTCACCCTCACCACTTCGTTCCTAACCCTATCTACTCGAGATACACCAGCCATACTCCTCAGACACTTCATCTCAAACACATTCAATTTCTGTCTCTCCATCACTTTCATTCCCCACAACTCCGATCCATACATCACAGTTGGTACAATCACTTTCTCATATAGAACTCTCTTTACATTCATGCCCAATCCTCTATTTTTACTACTCCCTTAACTGCCCCCAACATTTTGCAACCTTCATTCACTCTTTGACGTACATCTGCTTCCACTCCACCATTTGCTGCAACAACAGACCCCAAGTACTTAAACTGATCCACCTCCTCAAGTAACTCTCCATTCAACATGACATTCAACCTTGCACCACCTTCCCTTCTCGTACATCTCATAACCTTACTCTTACCCACATTAACTCTCAACTTCCTTCTCTCACACACCCTTCCAAATTCTGTCACTAGTCGGTCAAGCTTCTCTTCTGTGTCTGCTACCAGTACAGTATCATCCGCAAACAACAACTGATTTACCTCCCATTCATGATCATTCTCGCCTACCAGTTTTAATCCTCGTCCAAGCACTCTAGCATTCACCTCTCTCACCACTCCATCAACATACAAGTTAAACAACCACGGCGACATCACACATCCCTGTCTCAGCCCCACTCTCACCGGAAACCAATCGCTCACCTCATTTCCTATTCTAACACATGCTTTACTACCTGTGTAGAAACTTTTCACTGCTTGCAACAACCTTCCACCAACTCCATATAACCTCATCACATTCCACATTGCTTCCCTATCAACTCTATCATATGCTTTCTCCAGATCCATAAACGCAACATACACCTCCTTACCTTTTGCTAAATATTTCTCGCATATCTGCCTAACTGTAAAAATCTGATTCATACAACCCCTACCTCTTCTAAAACCACCCTGTACTTCCAAGATTGCATTCTCTGTTTTATCCTTAATCCTATTAATCAGTATTCTACCATACACTTTTCCAACTACACTCAACAAACTAATACCTCTTGAATTACAACACTCATGCACATCTCCCTTACCCTTATATAGTGGTACAATACATGCACAAACCCAATCTACTGGTACCATTGACAACACAAAACACACATTAAACAATCTCACCAACCATTCAAGTACAGTCACACCCCCTTCCTTCAACATCTCAGCTTTCACACCATCCATACCCGATGCTTTTCCTACTCTCGTTTCATCTAGTGCTCTCCTCACTTCCTCTATTGTAATCTCTCTCTCATTCTCATCTCCCATCACTGGCACCTCAACACCTGGAACCGCAATTATATCTGCCTCCCTATCATCCTCAACATTCAGCAAACTTTCAAAATATTCCGCCCACCTTTTCCTTGCCTCCTCTCCTTTTAACAACCTTCCATTTCCATCTTTCACTGTCTCTTCAATTCTTGCGCCGGCCTTCCTTACTCTCTTCACTTCTTTCCAAAACTTCTTCTTATTCTCTTCATATGACTGACCCAGTCCCTGACCCCACCTCAGGTCAGCTGCCCTCTTTGCCTCACGTACCTTGCGCTTTACTTCCACCTTTTGCTCTCTATATTTTTCATACTTCTCTATACTATTACTCTGCAGCCATTCTTCAAAAGCCCTCTTTTTCTCTTCCACTTTTACCTTCACTCCTTCATTCCACCATTCACTGCCCTTCCTCATGCTGCCTCCAACAACCTTCTTGCCACATACATCACTTGCAATCCCAACAAAATTTTCTTTTGCTAACTTCCACTCCTCCTCTAAATTACCAGTTTCTCTTACTCTCACCTCGTCATATGCCATTTTCAACCTTTCCTGATATTTACTTTTTACCCCCGGTTTTATTAGCTCTTCAACCCTCACTAGCTCCCTTTTACATCCACCTACTCTATTCCCCCACTCTTTTGCTACAACCAATTTTCCTTCCACCAAAAAATGATCAGACATACCGTTAGCCATACCCCTAAACACGTGCACGTCTTTCAATCTTCCAAACATTCTTTTCGTTATCAACACATAATCCATTAATGCCCTTTCTACTACTCTTCCATTTGCCACTCTTACCCATGTATACTTATTTTTATCTTTCTTTTTAAAAAAGCTAGCACTTATTACCATCTCTTGTTCAACACACATATCTACCAGTCTCTCACCACTCTCATTTTCACCTGGTACGCCATATTTCCCAATGACACCTTCTACCTCTCCAGCACCCACTCTAGCATTTAAGTCACCCATAACAACTACATAATTCCTTCTACCCAGTCCTTCTACACACCTAGTTAATTCACTCCAGAACTCATTCCGCTCTTCACTTTTCTCACTACCTGGCCCATACGCACTGACAAACGCCCAACATTCCCTACCCAACCTAACCCTTACCCACATTAACCTAGATGATATCTCCTTCCATTCCACTACTTTACCTGTCATCCATTCACTCAACAATAAAGCCACACCCTCTCTCGCTCTTCCCCTTTCAATCCCAGACACTCTACCAGACATTTCACCAAACATCACTTCACCCTTTCCTTTCATCTTTGTCTCACACAAGGCCAATACATCCATCCTTCTACTTCTAAACATACTTCCAATCTCACATCTTTTACTCTCTATCGTACTACATCCACGCACATTCAAACACCCCAAAACTAGAGTGCGGGGAGCAGTCACTCTCCCCCCAGCTCCATCTCTTTGTTGCTGTCTCACAGGATACTCTACAGGAGAGGGGGTTCCCAGCCCCCTCGTCCCGTCCCTTTTAGTCGCCTCTTACGACACGCAGGGATAACGTTGGCGCTATTCTAATTGTTTTATGCCCCCGCGGCCACAGGGGGCATAATGTGTTAAAAAAATATTAAGATTCTGAATTAATTAAAAGCAAAACTTTAATATTTTTATCCTTCCAGGAAAAGCAGAAATTATTAAAGGTATCGCAACTTCCATCTCGCGATGCATTAATTGCAGAAAAGCGCCCATTAGCACAGAGCAATTACCGAGGCGTCTCAGTAATTAAGTTTTTGCTGATATGCGGCATTTTCAAACAGGTTCAGTCACAGACCGGGAATTCCTGTATGCAGTGGCATCCTAATATTTCTCTTAGCCATTATAAGGTGACCGTTACCCGCTTTCGCTGATATCTTTGCACTGTTCAAAAGTACTTTGAATATTCAAAATCTTTCATAAAAAAGCAAATTTTTTTCGTAGAGAACTAGTAAGTTTAATGCTAACGTTGTTCCCCCCCCCCACCTTCTCTAATTGGATACCCATACTTATGTTCGTATTTTTGTTTCTGTCTCTAATAGAGACAAATAAATATATAAATTGAATAAATAAGATGGCGTCCATCCAGGTGCTTAAAATTTTAACACATGCAATCAGCAAAGGAGATATTTAACCGTAGATTTAAACATACATCAGATGAACATAATTTGTTCTCTCTCTCTCTCTCTCTCTCTCTCTCTCTCTCTCTCTCTCTCTCTCTCTCTCTCTCTCTCTCTCTCTCTGTATAAATTATAAATAGTATTAAAATAAAAATAAAATATCTCCACTTGCCTGCCAATTTAGATTTATAACCGTGTGTTTTTTGTCTCCAATGTTAATACAACATTGTTAAAAAAGCAAAAAAGAAAAAAACCCGTTGTTTTAAAACTGTAAGACCCTCTTTATCAAACACGATATCCAAACTGAGCAACTACGTTTCCGATAACAATGACAAAGTTTTTGACAATTTTTGCGGCATGGGTGTGGTGTTGATAAATGTAGAGAATTATCTCGCAAAAAAAAAAAAAAATAATCGATACTGGTTTTTATTTTTAATTTCCTTTGTGGTTGTGTTTATTTTTTTACTTATTTTCAAATAATTGTTTCCCTGCAACAGGTAACTTTTTCGTGAGTCTTTTTATCCTTCATTTTCTATTTTGTACTTATTTCCTCTCGGAAGGTCGACGGAACGAGTTGATTTTTACCGTTATCAATCAAGGTCTGAAAGAAGAAAAAGAAAGCTGAGAACTAAGGTAAAAAGAGGGGAAGTTAAAGAACTCTTAACAAATATAGCCCTATCTGAAATTCAAACTTCATGCCGCTCACATATAGTAGTGAAAGAAATAGATATCTGTTTGAGGCTCGAGGTGAGGATGGCAGGTTCATCCTTGCCAAGATTCTTGGACATGATGCGTCTTACCATGCCAGTGGTTATTTTTAGCTTTATTTCAGAAGCAGGTCCTCTGAAAGGTATTTAAATTTTAAAATCACATCTTTGCTTTTAAGGTTTTAATTGAATATTCTTTTATTTTTTTATTTTGATAAACGATATCGGCGTCAATGACCTTAGATGTCAGGATGCCAGAAAACCGCAAATCAATCAATCAATCAATCATCCCGCTCCTGCCTTCCACCTGTCGAATTGCTGTCTGTGTAGATGCAGCCTTATTGAATGTGAATAGATTTTCATTTGGAAGGAGGTTTGGGGTAGGAATTTATTGGCCCTATAGTGTAGATGTTGAATGTAGTGTAAAATTTACGCTGTTTTGCTGTAGTATTGACATTCAAGGCACCAAACCCCATTTTTCTGATTTTTCCATCGGAAATCCAATGCACCTATTTAATGGAAATAAAAAGATAACCAGTGCATTGGCAAAGTGCTGATGACTATAGTTATTGGTATTGCTTCTGTGGCCACTTTTACTTATAGTCCGGGTTCTCACCTAAAAAAAAAAAAAAACTGTAAATTTTTGATTTTACTAATGATGGTTAGCTTAGATCCTAGATAATAAAATTTGTCTGGCTGTTCGGCTGAAAAAGGCCACATTTTTTCACACCGTTGAATCCAAGATGGCCGCCATCCAAAATTCTTAATATTAGTTTTTTTCATGATGCTAGTTATTCTATCCATAATTTTTTACTGGAAATGAATAAAAAGGCAGTCCAAAAGTAATTTCCTATTCAGATACTATACATAACTATCACAGTTTTGCCTAAAACAAGATATCCGCCATATAAATTTGACAAAAATTATTAAAAAGTTAATATTTTTAATCATTAGATTTTCATCATTTTTGTTTTGATGTTTAACTGTTTGTTTGCATTAATCAAAGAATAAAAATCTAGAATTTTATTTTACCCTGCTGTTAAAGCATAATGTAAATTAAATTTAAGATGGTTTCCAAATCTGTGTTACAGTCGCCAAGGATTTCATTACTACTTGTTGCCATTGAATGTTTTTTAACATAACCTTGTTGTACTGTATATATCAACCAAATAATAATTTTTTTTTTCTCAAAAGCCAACTTTGATTAAAACTATTTTGTGACAGGATGGCTGCCACCAAAATCATGAAATTATGAATTGGTGGATTCTTTGTCCAAGAAAGTGTCAAATTTTATGTTTTTAAAGAAATCATTGAAACCCGCAAGTGTTAATCATAAGATATTTGGACATTGAACTTCATATGTCAAAACAGGGTACACAATTAAAAAGTAACAATATTGTTTTGCTTACTTATGATAGAACGTTCAAAACAACAGAAGGGATATATACTTCAGTTCTACTCATTGCTGTTGATCTACTAACCCGCGCATGAATATTTCTGCCCACTTTAAATAGTACACATAACAATCAATTATTCATTTCAATTGTCTTATGTAATTTTGCATAACTTGTTTATTGTCTTGCCATGGGAGTAAATAGAGCACTTATCACTACCAGGTTCGCATCGATAGGTTTTCTTCTCACATGTTTTCTAGCAGTCACATGTTTTTAGTATGTTATCTGGTAGTGGTTTCATATTTTTCGAAGAGAGTAACCTCCCAAATTGGTCCCTCCATCCATTTTCATGTGGGTCAAGCTGACTTGGCTTAAACAAGAAAGATGCGTCATATATCAGAAACGAACCCCTATGAATATGGCCTTTAACCTCTGAGTTAGTTGGTGGGAGATTATCTATGCTTGAACCATTGACATAATGCTCAAGTCTTAGCTGGTGTTAGATCTAGCTTCAGCCCTTACTTTGACAAGATACCGCTCAGCTTGAGCAATGTCTTGCTCAGGTGATAGTTTTGCTTCACCAAACTGGCTAGATAGTAGTCAGGATTACATGATAGTGCAACATGTTTGGTACCATCTTGCTGATATAGTCATTTCCAGTGAGAATATAGGCCTTCATTATTGTTTTTGACAGAGTTGAGTCAAACACTGCAAAGACTTCATGGACAGGGATCATTCTTCTGTGGTCACCTGTGCCATACTTGAGTAAAAGCTCCTTCAATCCCAACGCAATCAATTCAGCAATGTAGAACAGCAGAATGGTAAAGGTTTCGATATCATTTTATAGCATGAGGATGCACATACATTTTTGGACTCGCAGTGCATATTTTATATGCCGAATGACCTTATAGTATGCTTCCTTCAGCCAATTATTCAGCTCAGAAATGTCATTATTATCATCGTTTGCAGGCAATAATTCTCCTTTATGTATCATTGAACTGGAGATCATATTAATATTCCTATGGGAATTGTTAGGAGCGCCACGGTATACCAACAGAATATTCTCTTTGTCCCAAAATCTTTCTGACATCACTGATATGGGTGTGTTGAAATCCAATCTAAGGATATCAAGGCCTTCTACACCATCAGATCATCTTAGTTTTTCTGAGTCTTTCATTGGGAATTGGACATAAGAATCAAGCAGAAAGTGACAGCTGTGAATCATACAGCTAATACTCACAGAAGAATTAATTAGGGAACGTAGAAAATCTCCTATTGATTCATATTCCTTGAATGGTAGTTGTCGCATCTTGGGCATAATATTAGCCATAACTGCAGTCTTTACTGTAGACAAGTTTGTTTTTCCCAAGATGTCATGTGCGTTACATTACTGAGCTTTAACTCGTTTTCTTCCATAAATTTTGACTTGGTAGGGTGAAAGTGGAGATCACATTGGAAGAAAGAGGAAACAGGCATCAAATCACAAGATAATATATCGTCTATCTTCATCTCTCTCTCTCTCTCTCTCTCTCTCTCTCTCTCTCTCTCTCTCTCTCTGTATGTGGTTAGTTCAATGTTTCTATGTCCTGTTACAATTTCTTTCGAGGAAACTTCTAGCTTCTCTTTAATCTGGATATTTAATGCACTCCTGTGGAGCTGATTAAAAGAAGGTAACTTCCGTAAATCCATTGATACAAATAGCTTAACCTTCTTTTGAACAAAATAATGATCTCTGATCTCCTTCTAAATCTTTTCTTCATTCTTTATGCAGTTTAGCAAACAGTCTACCACTTTTCGATCAACATCCACTTGAGTATACTGTTTGGATTACGAAACAAGACTGGCACAGAAACATAAATAACATGGACGTTTTCGCTTCAACGTGAAATCAAGAAGCCTTGCACACTTCTATTGCCAGCTATTTTTCGACCTGGACTGAAAGTGTGCTGCAATTAACACTCCTGGTGTGTAATGATTCATTACTAGTAACAGTGTTTAGGACTGAACAAATGGCCCCAATTTCCTGATAAATGAGCTCAAATTCACTGACAACACTGACTTTGTGTGTAGTACCAGCCACAAAATGCCCACGAGGGCCCTTGGAAACATATTTGCACCAACAGCTTCAAACCATCCTGGCCCATTCCCCAAGCATAAACCGCCTGAAAATATTGGGGTGGGTAAATTCTAAGGCTTTTATCCTTTCAAAATACCAGGACCCTGACTTGACATACTTTAAACATTGAAACTCACAGAAGATAGGAATGGAATCACCAGTGACAGCTTCATGCAGATTCCAGTTCCCTTCACTCTCAGCTGATACGTTTTTTTTTTATGATCTCGACTAACTTCAGTCATAATCCTAGATATTTGCAAAGTTCAGACTTTTCTCCCGCCATCTTGATGAATTCCTCAAAATCTGTATGTAGCTAGTACACATTGGTAAGTAATTCATCAGAGAGTTTAGGACAACGCACTAGTTATAATCAAAGTTGGGTTAAAAAAAAAAAAATAATAATTATTTGGTTGATATATACAACAATGTTATGTAAAAAAAAAGATTCAATGACAAAAAGTAGTAATGAAATCCCTGGCGACTGTAACTTAGATTCGGAAGCCCTCTTGGATTTAACTTACAACACATTAGGCCTTAACAGCAAGGTAGAATAAAATTCTCGTTTTTTATTCTTTGACCAATGCAAACAAACAGTTAAATATCATTACAAAAATGATGCAAATCTAACGATTAAAAATACTAACTTTTTCATCTTTTTTGTCAATTGATATGGCGGCCATCTTGTTTTAGGCAACAATGTGATATTGATGTATAGTATCTGAATAGGAAATTTTTTTGGACTTAATTCTATTTCATTTCCAGTAAAAAATATGGATAGAATAACCAGTATCATGAAAAAGCTAATATCAAGAATCTTGGATTATAAACTTATTATAATTTGTTATGGCTTTTATTGTTGTTTTGTTGGGGTTATTGTATGTACTAGTGATATTATTACAAAATAGAAATGCTATGAGATTCCAGCAAAACTCTACAGAAATCACGTTACATTTTCCACCTTCCAAAAACGTTAATCATCTTTATTATTGTGCAATTTGGCGAACATTTTATATTATTATTATTATTATTATTATTATTATTATTATTATTATTATTATTATTATTATTACTGTCATTATTATTATTAGCAGATTAAAATCATAAATAAATAATTGAATATCTAAAGCTCCTTACTTGGTTATTTTGGGAATGGATAATGAATTTTATGTAAAGAACTTTTTGATGAATTTAACTTTGAACAGAAATTATTTTCCTCTCAATTAGGCAATACAAAAAGGATATTTAAGCAAAAAAAAAAAAAAAAAAATGAAAGCAATGTTTAAAAGTCTTGCCTTATTCAATAAATTATACTTCCTATGTTCATTTGAAATTGAAAGCAATATAGTTTTACCTGACAAAACAATTTAGAACCTTTCGGTATCAGAAGTTCCAGGCCAAGGGTTTGGAATTAGAAATGAAGATGGGGTGTATATATTAGAGATGACTCAGAGGTTTCGAATTGGCTTGCATGAGCACCTGGTTTCAAAAGTTGGATAAGCCCCTGATAACCTTTGAAAGTGGAGGAGTGGAAAGCCAAATAGATAACATACTGGTTAGAGGAGCTGACAAAAACAATGTGTTGAACTGTAAAATGATTTTGGGGGAAGCATGTGTTAAACAACATAGACTGGTAGTGATGGATTTTTAAATGGGAAGTAGAAATTCAAAAATGAGAAATAGGAGATCTAGAATTGAAGTTTGGGAACTTGACGGAAAAAAGGGATGGGATATCTAGGAGGATTGTGTGTGTGAGAGAGAGAGAGAGAGAGAGAGAGAGAGAGAGAGAGAGAGAGAGAGAGAGACGACTGGAAAGATTGAATTCAGATATTTGACAGGATAACAGATGGGAAAATATCTTGGTAGATATGAAATAAATATGTGTAGGGGAAACAGGAATTTGTTTGAAGAAACAATTGATATCGTGTGTCGAAAGGAGAAATGTAGTGGAGGGACAGAGATGCAAGAGTTAGTTGAAAGAAAATCAAAGGTGTTTAATAATTGGAATTTGCGCCATGCACAGGGAGGAGAGGAACGGTATAGAGAAGAGGAAAAATATTCTAGGATGAAAGTCGGTATAGATATTGGAAGAGCAGTAAATAAATTAAATGAAAAGGGAAGTAACACAAAATAATATCTATAAGATTTCAAACTTGAGGAAAAGGCTTAGACAGGATTTGGGGCAACTGGGAGTCATCAGGGTTAGAGAGGGAAATGTATTGCGCAGGGATAAAGATATTAAAAGAGATGGAGATAATGTTTTAAACAACTATTGAATACTGAAAATGAGAGAGAGGAGCTAGGAGAAGAACAAAAGGTGGAGGGGCTAACATTGGATATACGAAATAGAAAAACGACACAGGCATTGAATAGTGTAAAAGGGTAAAGCATCAGGTCCATCAGAGTTTCAAATTGAAATGGGCAAGATACTAGCTACAGAGGGGAAAGAATGGTTGATGAATTTATTAAGATCAATATGGGAAGAAGGAATAATGACTAAAGACTGTAAGGAGAGTCTAATGGTATATATATGTAAGCATAAAAAGGCGATATAATGGAATGTGGTAACTACAGGGTAATTAAAATAACAGAACATGGTTTGAAAGATTTTGAGAGGGTACTAGGTGAAAGATTATAAAGATTAGGAAACAGCTGTGTAGATTCATGAGGATAAGAGGGACTGTGGATGCCATCTTTATACTAGGATCAGAAGCTCTTCTGTGCTTTTGTAGGTCTAGAGAATGCTTATAATAGAACACCAGGAGAAGTAAAGTTTTGGTGCTTGTGGAAGAGGGAAGTCCCGAAGTTGGTTAGAATGGTAGAGATGATGTACAAAAGAACAAGGACAAAAACGGTGACAGTTGTTGGGGAAACAGAAACCTTTGAAGTTAGTTTTGGATAACACCGTGATTCCTCATTAAACCCGTTTTATTTGTGCTGTGCTGCTCTTGGAGAGATCAGAAATGAAGAGTTGTGGGAATTGCTCTGTGCAGATGATGTGATGATTATCGCTGAAAATGAAGAAAACTTAAAGAGAAGGGCGGTAGTGTGACAAAAGAATTGATGGATAATGTGGATAAGTATGAAGGTATGGTGAGCATCAAGGAAGGTTGGAACAAGAAAGTAGACGCTCGGTTATGAAAACAGGTGGAACAACTTAGATACTTGGAAGCTACTGTAAGTCAGGAGGGAGGATGTGGGGCTGAAATTGACAATAAAAACAGCCTTGGTGAAGTGGAGGGATGGTAGTAGGAGTGTTATCTGATAAGAAAAATCCAATAAAGCTAAAAGGAAAGATCCAAAGGACAGTAATAAGCCCAGTGTTAGTGTATGTATCGGAAATATGGATTCCAAGACGAAAAAAGGAAGCAAAATTTGAAATGAGAAAAAAACAGAAATGAGAATGCTGAAGTGGATTACATGGGAATATCTTTGTTTGAAAGATTGAAAATGATGAAATAAGAAGAATGGCAGGCATAGTAAAGATTACAGAGATGGTAAGAGTGCCACTACAGAGATGGTATGGTCACTTGGTGAGAATGTATGGTGAGGAGGCCTTGGGTGGAACCTGTTAGTGGTGGGGGGGGGGGGGGGGGTGGAAATAGAGGCTGAAAATTAGATGCCGAGAGAAGGTGAAGGATGATGGAGACAAGAGGTTTGATGGAAAGCCACTGAGAGGGATAATGGTGGGAAAGAAGAACTTAGAAGTACATCTAATAAGTATCACATTTACAAGACGTATCGTTATCGTTTCATTGACACCATTCTCCATGGAATAATTTGTCATACAAATAATCAGAGTTTATTTTCACCCCAAAATGTCCAAGATTACATTATTTGCGTTATTACCAAAACAGGCTTAGTTAAACGCTGGAATATTTCAACAGCTAGTTTTTGCCTAGGGTAATATTTAGCGCTCCCTAATTATTATTAGAATTCTCATATTGTAAATTATGTATAAAAGTACCTTTTGGAGAAACATTTGCAAAGGTCTTATTATCCTTTAATTTAAAACCTAAGAGTTTAGCAAATCACCGGCTGGTACTAATTCTACTTACTTCGAGTGATTATTGGGTCCCAGACGTTGGGCATAACGGTTAATGACATTCAGCCTTTACCATATACATTGTTTTTATGGTAATTGCAGCGGTCAATTGAATTGACTTGGTCAGCGACTTTGTCAATTATCTGTGTAAACCTATTGTTTTCAGTTGGAATGGAAATACCTCCGAATCATTTTGCCATAGATCGTAGTAAATATTAGAACCACAATACATTACTAGTCATGTTTTTTAAACTATTTTGTTCTGATATTTTTGAAGTGATTTTTTCTATCTCCTTTATCTGGAGGTATTGTCACACGTATTTCGCTTTGTTTTGATATCAGCTTCAAGTCTGAAGCAAGCAGGTTACAAATGAATTTCCATGTATGTTTAACCTACATGACAAGGTAATAACATCTACGAATACATGCATTTACCATCCGATTTCTTCCAAGAACTGTTCATCATTGTATTGAACACCGTTCTCCCCATTATTTCTTTCTTATGGGATCTTTTTCTTCTTTTACTTACCTCATATTTATATCTCATTTAGAAAGCATAGACTTTCCGACTTGCCTCTAAAGAACGAACGCACTAACTACTAGGCTATTATCCTATTGCTCGTATATTTTCCTATACTGTAGGTAGAAGTCATTTAAACTCCATTGAATGCTCAACTTTTGAATATTTGAGTCCTCTAATTACACTATGTGAAATAAGTTCCATTTGTGATCTAAGGTACCTTAATCATATCTAGGCGTCTTATGAACGAATTTTGAAAAGATTAGGAGTCTATGTATATCCAAGTACCTTTTTAATGTGAAAAAAAAAAGAAAAAAAAACACTTTGAGCTATGGAGACTGTGAACGTTTGAGTTCATGACAGTGGCTACATAAAAATGAAAGCATTTGAATTTCCTTCAAACCCCCCCCCACTTTTATTGTTTAGTACTTGAAAAATCCATGCTTTTACAAGTATATCTATGGAGCATTATTTGGTTATATTCTCAAAGAATATTCAAATCTCTTGAATTCTTTAGAATTTGAATTATGTGACGGGGAATTTTGTATTTATTTGTTTTATTTCTTTAAAGAAATGCAGGTGATTTATTTTTTTAAATTATACCGATCTGTCCAATGGTCACATATATTGGGTATCGTTATAGAAAATATATCGTCACAGATATTTTGGAATATGGCCATGTGTAGTATAGTCTAATAATTTTGACAGTTTTCAAAAAATTGTTTTAATGAAAAAAATTATTTACAAGTAAAATTGAATCATATGACCAACACGAAAAGGTTTGCTTGAACTCTATTTGTTGAAAACTTGTAAAAAGTCATGGCTTCCAAACGACATTATATCTATCAGTATATGTTTCAGTGCAACGATATTTATTATGAAGGATGTTTCGAAATTGAGAAATAAAAGGAACGTTATAAAAGAATATCTGGATTTTGCACGTGTGTCGTAAATGAAAATTGCATATGTCCCCGTACTGAATGCACCATTGAGCATGAAAAGGTAATAGAAAACTGAAAGGAATATGGCACGAGCGGCCATCTTCTCAAACGTAATGAAAAAGAGATTCGGGGACAGTGTTGCTTACCAGGTTTAGGGTACCTATATAAACCAGCTTCAGTCAACGAATAAAAAGGTGCCACTACGTTCTTTCCTATAGATACCTACACTGGGTAAAGGACATCACGATGCACCTTATTGAAATACCATTTCGACCGTCTCTGTTCAACTTTTGCACCGAATTATCTTCCGATGAAAACGAAGAATATAAGAAATAGTTTAGAAGGGGGTGGGATAAACTTCTGTAATGCTTTTTTTATATGACTTGCATAAGCAAGCCGCTAAAGTAAAATCAGTTCTCTTGATTAAGACATTCTGGTTATGAGCTTGTGGTAATTACGACCTAAATGAGATCATCAGGTGCACGACCATTTGTGTCTTTAAGGCTCCCCTCCTCGTGATAGAGTTAAGAAACCTCATACCAAGAATAATGGAAATCGTGAATTATGGTACTTAACCCCCGAAGGATATTACGACCAATGATCACATTTCACCGGAGGATGCACTCGCCTTGTAACCTCAGCCAGAATCTGGCTCCCACTTAAATACATTGAATTATATGAGGTTCTGTCAGATTCATTACACATATGCACTGATAGGCTGCGGTAATACTATTTACAGAAGGTCTTTACGACATTTCAGACTTATATTGACTCTTAGTTACCATGATTACTTTATTATTAATGGGAAAGATGTGATATGATCATGTTCTTCCTTTCAGCCTTCGCAGACTCGCACTGCATCCTGCGGTTTCGTCTCTCAATTAGAGTATTTGAGAACTTAGATTTTTTTTTCTTTTAGCTCTTTCCAAACATCCTACTTAGTTAAAAAGTTAAAAGTTATTGAAGATAATTTTGCGGTGATTCAAAAGGAAGAGTCACATGATGAAAATGTTTTTGCGATGGAAGTACGTATATATATATATATATATATATATATATATCTAAATAAAATATTGGTGCATAAGGTCATGGCGTTCACCTCTCCAGGTTGGAATCACGAGCAAGAATGGGAATTAGATCTTTTCTGCTAAATCAGTATTGTGCCTAATAGTTAGTGAAATGTTGTTGGTTCAAACCTGGTAGAAATGAGAATAGCCTGTCAACTTCACTTCAAAACAAGTTTGCTGAGAGTTGATGTGCTATTACTTTCTGTAGTCGACGTATTCTAAAATAGGTAATATGTCTATCCCTTTGTGAGTGTTTTCCATCCTTCCGTTTTCCACGCAAGTCCTAAGTGGAAAAGTTTCCAATTCCAAGCCTTTATGCTTGACCCCACAAAATGCTGATACCCTTTTAAAACTTGATGGACGAGTGGATCGCAGAGCAGGATCAGTCCCTTGGCTCAATAACACGAATCAGTTGCTATAAAACTGTGTAACGTACCCACGTTCGTCGATGTTCCTTCCCAATGATTGGCTGTGGGACCATCACATCCCATATATACGAATATATATATATATATATATATATATATATATATATATATATAATATATATATATATACGTATATATATATCACATATATATTCTTATATATATATATATATATATATATGTATAGATATATATATGAAAATAAGATTATATTTATCTACATTTCTGGAATGGGTTACGCCAGACTAGTTCAGCCTAATGGTATCTCAGCCTGTTTTACTTCTTGACCTCAGCATATGATGGTAGCTAGTTACAGCTGTATGAACTTGCAGTGCAATCACACACACACACATATATGTATATATATATATATATATATGTGTGTGTGTGTGTATATATATATTTATATATACACATATATATAATTATTTTGTATATTATATATATTATATATATATATATATATATATATACACATACACACATGCATATACACACTCACATTACATCAAAATGCCGCTGAGTGCTACTGGTAAATATATATATATATATATATATATATATATATATCAAATAAGTCATATATTTTAATACATTAATGTCTGGATTCTATTACCGAGCTCGCGATATGTATAACATCAAAATGCCGCTGTGTGACCTGAACGATATATATATATATATATATATATATATATATATATATATATATATATATATATATATATATATTTATATCAAATAAGCCATATATTTTAATACATTAATGTCTGGATTCTCTTACCTAAATCTGGATCAGAGTTCCAAGGCGAAACCAAAGCCAATAGCATCTGACCAGCTGGGAATCGAATCTTGGTCCAGGATACTTGTATAACAATGACCGTACGATTTAGCAAAATGGTTCGGTCACTGTCATACAAGTATCCTTGACCAGGGTACAATTCCTGGCCAGTCAGATGCTACTGTCTTTGAGTGGTTTCGCCTTGAGACTCTGGTCACGAGGTCTAAGAGAATCAGACATTAATGTAATAAAATACATGGCGTATTTGAATATGAAAAAACACGTCCAAATGTACAGAATTTATCATATATGTATATGTGTGTGTGTGTGTGTGTATATATATATATATATATATATATATATCACGTTCTAAATGTCTATTTTCAGTGAGATGATGGGAAAATCTATCTGATACAAAATAGTTTGTCCTTTGATGTGATATACCAGTCAGTAGCATTGCCTTAGTAATAATTTTCTGCTGTAAAGCTATGACAAATATCCTGTTTTCGTCTGATCAGCTATTTTTGGCAATCTTCCTTCGACTTTCGCTACCTAATGTACGTGATAAAAGAGTCTTACATCATAAAAGGATCACGATGTCTGACCAGCAACTATAAGTGTCAGAAAATGAATGGTTTTTACTACAAGACCAATGGGAAGGAGCTCCTGAGATACCATAAGGTCTTAAAAATTACTTAGATCCTAGTCATTGTCCACGTTGGTCGGTTTGGCGCTGTTGTTGCTCAGGGATTGAACGATAAGCTTTCCTTATATGTATGGTCTTCCATTTAACTCTCTTTACACTATATCCGTTAAGGTTTCTGTTAAGGATGACCACAAAAGTATATGGGAGAGGTGATCCATCGGTAAGCTCAAGTTCAGTCGACTTTGATTTGTAGCCGGTTTTGTCCATGTTTAACGACGGGAAAACCTTGGAATTTTTTTACAAAGGATCCTCATTTTACCCAAAATAGTACATTCATTTATTTAGCGCAGAAAAAATAATTCTCATCAGATGTTTGAATTCAACCTACGTGATTGTAGAAGCAAAATAATTAAGCTGTGGAATCTACACTAAAGTTTCTTTTTTATGCTTAAACGTTTGCATGTTATCTCTCTCTCTCTCTCTCTCTCTCTCTCTCTCTCTCTCTCTCTCTCTCTCTCTCTCTCTCTCTCTCTCTCTCTCTCTCGGAGTATTTCACTTATTGAAGTACTATTTATGATGCTCTACTTTGTGACTTTGTATACTGTATGCTGTGAAAGCCTCACAACATGGGATGAAACACATACATATGTATATTCAAAATGTCCCAAGCAGGAAATGACTCGTTAATTATAAAAGTAATTGAGTGCTGAGTGTTGTTTATATAAGTGTTTTCTAGAATATCGTCAAAAATTGTGAAATTGATCTAAAGTGTGTTATGAAGAACCCTCCCCGAATATTTCAAAGAAAATCAAGTATTGGCCTGTCTCTTCAAAGTTATAGGAGTTCATGAAAAAATGAGAATAGATAATACGTCTCTTTTGGGGTAGTGCCATCAGTGCTTCTGACGCTGGGCACTGTAAGCATAATAAATGTGTGTTTTCATCCTTCCTTCGGCTCTTAGTTGAACAAATATGTCAACATAATACTTCACTGCTATTCCTGCTTTTCCACATCTTTTAGCTTTTCTTTGTAGTGCAGCATTAGAGTTTTCTACCCGTTGCAACTCAGTGTATAAAGGAAAAGAACCAGTATTAATAGACTCTATTAATCCTGGAAAAGAACTAGTTCTGCATGAACTTGGGGGTAATATTACGTAGTATGAGCAAGGCATAAGAATTTAGAATTGTGATGGATCAACCTAGCTTAGCTTCTTTAAGGGAGAAATGACTAAAACTGATCATCAAAATGGTAATAGATTCTGGAAATATATTTCCGGAATGGTATGCGTAATGTTCAATGAATTAGTGGCAAATAAATATATAATGTTGAAAATTGTGTCCTAGAGTATAAGACACCGTAGCTACATTGGGGAAATATTGTATATGAATTACAAACCGTAATTGCATGGAGGACAATAGACTATATAATACTGAACCGTTGGGTTTTTCAACAGTGATTAAAAAGTTTTTGGAATCTGCTGTGGACGCAAGATAGGAGATACAACATATGGAAGAAAATTCCTGTTCTCATTCATTTTCTATCCCAGCGTCTCATAATGCTAACTGCTTAAGAATACAACTGTAGATTTAGAATGATTATTAACGAAGATCTACATGAAAAATTGTGAAACACGGAAAATCATCACTAATGACGTCCATGCACTATCAGGATTATGGACAATCGTTTCGGTATGGTGAATTTTATTTGCAATGTTGTGCAATATTTGATGAGTTATTTAAGACAACCCTTATTATGAATATATCTGATTAAGATCAATATTATGGATAGTATTTGGGGCCCTATGAGACAGATGCATAAGTAAAATGGTAAATCAAAACATTCAAATATAGGTAGCTTAATTTATTCAAGCCATGTCTAGAAGAAAATCCTATCCAAGAGAAAAATTAGTATTAGAGTTGGGGATGTGTTCTAGTATAAATTTTTATGAAAACTACTGTGAAATCTGTATATTTTTTTTTTACATTATTAGAAAATTGGGTAATGACTCAAAATATCGCAACAAAGCATATTAAGAACATTTCTGATAGTGCCTGAATAATCAGGATTAAAGAAATTGCATTAGCGTATACAGTAGTTAGGGTAAAAGCAGCAGCTTTATAGGTTATGTGGGTCCATATATATGTGGGTTCATACATTGTGAAATGCATTTTTTTCTTTTGGTGAATAAAAATAATCAACTCGATCGTGCAGTGGAATAAAGAACTCAGCCTTTCATATTGAAGTTACTGTTAAGTCAGTGACTCCTGCAGACTTACAAAAAGAATATTGAAATAATGCCTTCCTACCACAAATCCGCCTATTTAGAGCAACCATCTTCCTCATTGGTATGACATACAAAAGACAAAATTGAAGAAGGTAGGAACCGGTCATCGCTTCCAGAACACTAATATTACTGCCACATCTTAGCTCAAAATGCATCTATAACGTTTGAACCGCTATGAGAACACTAAAATTTCTGTCAGTTATAAGTGTACTATGGAGAAATAATCTTTAGTGTTTATACATTTATATATATTCATAGACACACACATACACACACACACACACACACATATATATATATATATATATATATATATATATATATATATATATATATACGGATTTTGAGCGAAGCGAAAAATCTATTTTTGGGTGAGATAGCCATGTCGTCCTGATGGAAGTTCCTATAGGGTAGCTTCCTAGGGTATATTACAACTACGGCGATATTCCCAGAGAATTTACCTTAAGGTACCAGAATTCTAACTCCTGGAGCGAGTATCCCTCGTGAAAGGGATATCGCGACATATCAGAGGACGTATTCTAGACACGTCACATGGCAATCTACTACCTAAATAGAGATTCGTCTCGTAGGAGGGAGATTGACGAGATACGAATTCGGGAAGAAAAAGGGGGGAGCCGCTCCCAAGGCCTCCCAATCCCCCGATTCGTATGCGTGCCTGGCGCCAATCCTGGCGCCATCTGTATTCCTTGTAGCGTACACGAGGTGCTACAGATACTGTATGTAGGGAGGGGTCCTACAGCCCTTTCTTAGAAAGGCAAGGGCGGGTCCATCAGGACGACATGGCTATCTCACCCAAAAATAGATTTTTCGCTTCGCTCAAAATCCGTTTTTTGGGCTCAAGCCATGTCGTCCTGATGGAAGTGTACCAGAGCATTACTGTATCTGTGGATTCTCAGAACGTGCCGTACTCCCCGGAGATATTTATTCCCGGTCGACTAGACCTAGAGACCTAAGATGTTACCGTTATACATCTTTTCAACTAACTATAAACTATGTTAGAGCTTCCTGCCCCCTACAGGGAAGAGTCCTACTAGACTCTGGAAAGTCTCGAAGAGTACATATATCTATGTATGAATATCAGGCAAGCTAATATAGTGGTCTCGCCCTATATTAAGTAAAGCATAGTTTGTAAAGGACCACTGCGTCAATATGAAATATCGACCAGTTTTCCGCACAATACTTGTATTGGCCAAAGGTTTTATATCCGCATAGGAGGAAAACCAATGCAACATAGCTTGCATAAAGGAACAATTCTATTAGAATTATCCCAGATAAGGTACATAGAATGAATGCTCAATTATACCAATAAATTGACACAGGTGAAGGAGACGCAAGGTTCTCAAGAACAAGCTTATTGACAGACAATAAACAGACAGGTTAACCACAATTATACATATATATATAAGAAGAGGATAACCCAAAACTTTAAGCATAAGTATGATAGTAAACAGGGCTTGTTTGTCTGAAAGAAAAACATTAGATGCCACTTTTAAGATACCGAGGTATCAAAGTCATAAAAGCCTGTATTACAAATCAATGACATTAGCGTTAGAAACGCTCGGCACACATGTCTGCACTTATGCTAGGTTCACCTTCGGAAGTGGAACAGTCTGGATGGGCAACACAGTGCCCTCACTTAGTTTGTAGTACAGTATGTAACTACACACTCACCCTGGAATTAATCGTCCCAATTAAGACCACTGTTCCTCGCAGAGTTAAACAGTAGGGTTAACACCGCGACCCACTGCTACCACAGATCTCTTTTAGTTCCTCTACTTGCTTCGCATAGTGGCGAAAGAACACTCTGGAAGACTTCCAGCCAGTGTATGAACGGAGATGTTCAAAATCCATGCAATTAAAGAAATTTAAGAATGAGGCAACTTTCCTCGGATCGTGACCTGCGGGTGTATTGTCAGGATCCGCTCTGCGAATAAAATATGTGATTTTTGCTCTGAGTTGATTCAGAGATAAATTTGAGCCTGATGTTTCTCCCCTGAATAGTTGACCACCCTTGAAGTCTGAAGTTCTATGAAGATAGACCTTTAGGCATTCTACTGGACATAGAGATGCATCTTCTTTCAGAGGGCAGATTCTCCAGGGACCCCACCTGTTGGTGGGTAACTCATTCTTGGCGAGAAACGTAGGATCCGGAAACAGGTTCAGTTCTTCCCCATCCAGGAACTGAACACGACCTGCCTCTCTCGAGAGGCTACAATTTCACTAACCCTGGCCCCGGACGCGAGTGCAAATTAGGAAAATAACTTTTTGTGTCAAATCCTTTAACGCACATTCTTCATTGCTCAACAGAGAAGCGAAATGAAGAACTTGTCTAAAGACCATGAAATGGGCTTTGGAGGTGCTGAAGGTCTGAGCCTAGCACAGGCTTTCGGGACTTTATTAAAGATCTCGTTACCTAGGTCGACCTGGAAGGCATATAGAATGGGTCTTGTCAAAGCAGACTTACACGCTGAAATCGTGTTCGCTGCCAACCCTTGACCATGGAGGTGGGGAAAAAAGATAAGCAGAAGTCTGTCAAGATCTCCTGCGGAATCTTCGCCTTGACAAAAGGCCACCCATTTTCTCCAAGATGACTCATATTGCCTTCTAGTAGATTTGCATTTATATTCCTCAAGGAAGTCTATACTGGCTTTCGAAATCCCGAAACGCTTTCTCACCGCTAGGGAGAGAAAATCATGACCTGCAGGGTCCGGGTTTTCTGTAATGAAGCGCAGACAGTTGACTTCTGGACTCGCTGGGTCAGAACTGGATCTGGTAGTGGTACAAACTTCAGCTACAGTTCCAATGCCAGGAGGAACCACACGCTGTTCGGCCACTTGTGGGCCACTATTGCCGCTACCCTTTGAAGGATCTCAGTTTGTTGAGGACCCTCAACAGAAGGTTGTGAGGAGGGAACAGATAAATCTTGGACCATCTGTTCCAGTCGAGGGACATCGCGTCCACTGCTTCCGCTAAGGGGTCCTCGTACGGGGCACGTACAGGGGCAACTTCTTGTTGTCTTTCGTCGCAAAGAGGTCTATCTGCAGTTCTGGGACTGATTCAGAATGAAGGAGAATGATCCTGCGTCTAAGGACCATTCCGACTCTATCGGTGTGAACCTGGATAGAGCGTCCGCTGTCACATTGCGGACTCCTTGAAGGTGAACTGCCGACAGGTACCACTTCTTCTTTTCCGCCAATCGGAAGACGGCCAACATCACCTGGTTGAGAGGTGGTGACCTCGATCCTTGTCGATTCAAGTATCTTACAACTACCTCGCTGTCTATTACCACTTTCTGTGGAACGAATGACACGGGGAGACTTTCTTTAAGGTAAGGAGCACTGCCCTAGCTTCTAGAAAGTTTTATGAGAAAGGTCTTGAATAGCCTGGACCAAGTCCCCTGGACTTTTTTCCGATGAGAGTGACCTCCCCATCCCTCCTTTGAGGCGTCTGAGTGAATCGTCACCGACGGGGGAGGTGGCTGAAGAAGAACCTGACTTCTTTAGATGTCTGGCTTGGGACCAAGGCCTGAGAAGAGTACTTAGCCGAAGCGGCTGGTCTTCTCAGATCTCTTCACGCGTTTGATGCATAACTTCTCCAAACTCCGATTGCATCCTTTAGCTGTGCTCTTAGCACTGGGTCTGTCACCGAAGCAAACTGGAGAGAGCGCAGTACTCTCTCCTGCTCGTGTCTTGATATCCTTTCGGAATCTTGAAGTCTCTTGACAGAACCCGCTATCTCCTTCCTTTTCTTCGCTGGGGTGGAGAAACGGTGTGACAAAGGGTCCCAGTGGATCTTAGCCACTGGAACTTTTGAGATGGAGAAAGTCGAGACTTTTTCTGTTGATCTGGAAGCCTAGGTACTCTAGGAACTGGATCACTGACTGGAAGCTTGCAAGCATTCTGTCTCGGATGCTGCCCACACCAACCAGTCGTCCAGGTAGGCTACTACCTGAATTCCCTTTAGGCGAAATTGTTTGAGAGCTACGCTCGCAAGCTTCGTAAAAATCCTTGGGGCTATGTTTAGCCCGAATGGCATGGCTCCGAAGGCGTGTAGTCTTCGCTGTAGCCTGAACCCTAGGTAGGGGGAGAGTCGATGGCTAATTGGAATGTGCCAGTAGGCATCTGACAAGTCTATAGAGACGGAATATGCCCTCTTGGGCAGTAAGGTCCTTATGTGTTGCAGTGTTAGCATTTTGAATTTGTAATTCACTATGAACTTGTTAAGTGGCGACAAGTCCAGAATGACTCTGAGCTTTTCCGAGTCTTTCTTGGGAACACAAAACAGCCTCCCTTAGAAATTGATGGGCTTCACCCTTTTTCTCCAACCGTTCTTGAACGTACTCCTCCATAACGGGGGTGGAGTGTTGGAAAAAACCGAAGGTACGGGGGTGGAGTGCTGTACCAGCTCCCGCCCAATCCATTCTTGAGTAGGCTGTGGGCCCAGGGATCGAAGGTCCACCGATCCCGAAATTTCAGAAGTCTCCCTCCTACCGGTATCACCTCACTTGGACTGCTGTCCTGAGGTCTTGCCTTCCTGACCACGACCACCCCTAAATCCCCTTCCCCTTGAGGGGCGTCTAGACGAGCCTCTGGCTGCTCCTCTAGGCTTTGCTCGGAAGGAAGTAGACTGCCCTTCGAACGCTGGGGTGAATGCCGTGGACTGTGTCGACACGGCCTGGGGTACCCACTGAAAGGTGGTCGGGGTTTGTGCCACGATCTGGGGCACTGGGGGCAATGGCAATTGCAGTTGCTGTTGCTGTCTAAGAGGCTTGGCTGGCCGAGACGGTAGCCTAGTCCTCATAGTCTTCCTCTTTGGTTGAGGACCCTCATCCGGGGAAGACTTTCTTTTGATAGCCAGGTCCCACTTCTGGAGAAGGTTTCTATTCTCCAAGGTGGCTTTATCAAAAACTTCTTTGACCAAGTCGGTAGGGAAAAAGGTCTTTTCCCCAAATGTTGGAGGAGATTAGTTTCTTTAGCTCGTGCCTCACTGTAGCCGAGGTAAACACGAACTCCCTACCAGCTCTCCTTGCCTTGACGAAGCCATAAAGGTCCTTCGTCACTGTGGCCAGATGAGGCTTGGCCACTACCATGAACATTTCATGGACCTTGGGGTCACTTGCCATCGTCTCGAGAGTAGTCTGAAGAGACATTGAGGCAGTCAGTCTTTCTTTTGTATCGAGCTCACTTCGCAAAAGAAAGTCAGACAGCTTAGGGGGGTCCTTGCCGAACTGACGTCCGGCAATATCAGCCTCCAACTTTCCACTTAGAACGTAAGATGGACGTCCTTCCAATCTTTGTGGTCCATAGGCAGGGCCAGCGACAAGGGTTTACACTCCTCTAGGGAGGGGCAAGACTTGCCGGCCTCGATTGCTTTTAGTACAGCCAGAAACCCTTTCTGTAAAAAGGGGGAAGGCTCTAGTAGGCGAGGACACAAAGGAAGGGAGCTTCCTATTCAATGCAGCTACCTTTGAGTTAGAGAAGCCCCTCTCTTTCATCGAAGATGAAAGTAGAGCTTGAGCCTTAGCATGGTCATCACTATGACCTCCTTCGGCTCTGCCTCCTCCTTTGAAGCTGGTTCCTTCCTCAGCCGGACATAACAGTCCGGATATGGTGCCTTGCTGGGCCAGAATTCCACCCTCCAGGGGAACTGAGCCCAGCATATCCGAGATGACGATCTTTCCAGTCGTCATCGACATGTGCTCAGCATACCTCCATGGGTTAGCATCCGAGCACAAAGGAAGGTCTTTCACATTGAGCTTTTCTGGGGCCCATGTGATTCTGCAAGGCACTGCATTCGCAGTTCCATTGCAGCCGCCTTCTCCTGATTCTCCTTCTGCATTTGTTGGATCATTCCAACAATAGAAGAGAGGGCCTGTCCCAGCTCTACTGGGAGACCGGCCGATGTAGAGGGACTTGAACTTCATCCTGGGCTTCTGCAAGGAGGTCTTCCTCCTGACACCCGTCCACATCAGATATCCTGTCATTTAGCTAGATGTCTTGCATCGCGACCGCGACTTCAGCATCCACCTGGATCTGAACATAGGGGATCTCCTCTTGAGGCTGGGGAATCACTGCCTCAGCTGATGCCTTAGGGAAAAGATACGCCCTCATCTTCTCACTTGGAAGATAAGGGCCAGAAGTGTACTTTTGGAAGCCCCTTACCCAGGTACGAAGCTTCTTCCTAGCTATTTAAATGTCTCATTAATCAGGTTAGTGCACACAGTACATACCTGAGGGTCCCAATACCGGAGATCATCCCTGGAGACAGCGTATGCTGCGTGTCTCCTACAAAACTCATGTCCGCAGAGGTTCTTGCTGCTGACATTGCAGAAAGCACTTCCCCACTTCGGAGTGTCCTTCTGTAAAGAGAAGAAATTTCCATGAGTATCAAGTGAACTATGTATCACTGGATATGCATAGTATAGCATAACAATTCATAAATGAAAGACACACACTTGTGTTTCCCTCACAACCCATTGTTGCAGCCTTCCAGATAATAAAATCAAAAAATTGGTTTATCTCTACTAGAGTAACCAATGCAAGGTTTCCATAGGAAACAGGTGGAGCTCACACCTAGGCAATGATTTTAAAATCCTGGATAATAGACGGGGAAGAACTCTGCTTCCTGTCTGAGGGCAACAGCAAAGGGCTGTGTAAGAAAACACAATAGTGTTAGAAGATACAGTGCTGTACCTAAACTTTTACTATAGTTTTCTTCTTACTGTATATGCTATACAGAAGAATACTAGTACAGTATAGGAGGATGTGTGCCGGCCTGCCTTTGCCGGCCGTCACACACCACAATTAGCTTTAAAGTATACTACTTAACAGCTATAGGGCGGCAGCCCTCTGGTTCAAATGCCTGTGCCGGCGGCAGCAGCTGCCGGCCAGCAACAGCCAGTGTTGGCCGGCAATGATTGCCGGCCAGCAACTACACAAGGTAGTACCCAGCTGCCGGCCACACTCTTGGTGACCGGCAGACAAGGACTGACATAAGCCGGCCGGCAAAGGTACAAGACCGATGCCAGCCGGCAGCAAAAGAACCAGAAGACTACCCCTGCCCGGCTGCCGGCCTCATAGGCCGGCAGCCGGCCTCAAAGGCCGGCTGCCGGGACAGGTACAGCACTAGAAGAAAATAGAATGGATGCCGGGATAAGAGTGTACACGACCCCCCAAGCCCGGCAACCGAAAGAGTGCATATAAGGAAGGGGAGAAACTTAATTCAGGCTTCCTTGACCAATGCCGTCCGGCTCTGTCGGCAGGCATGGATGAGGGACCAAGAGAGGTCCGGGCAGCACTCGAAAACATAAGACCCTTGCCGGCCAGCATCTCAGCCGGCCGGCAATGGCCTTAGTCAATTCCATATCCCAACCTATACTAGGTCCAGAAGTAGAATGACGTACAGTACAGTAATACCCCTGCCAGCCAGCTCTGCCGGCCGGCAAGGTACAGTACAGTAATGGCAAGGCCATTACGGAGATAGAGGGGGAAGGGACAAAAGGGTCCTGCCAACCTTGCTTTAGTGACAGATCACCCGCAGCCAAGAACTCTGTCTTAGCCTAAGGGAGATCTAAGGGAAAGGGCCAGCAATACTTGCCAGCTTCCCAAAGCACCAAAGCAAGGAAGGCGTTGCTATTCCCAAGGGAAGATTTTATCCTCCCCAAGAACAGCAACAGGACTTAGTCTGGTCGATCACAAAAGGAGGAATCATACTACAGAAACCTTCGATAGTGACCTAAGGGAGCTAAGCTCCCTTTATAAGTGTTAGGTCAGCGAGGGGAACTCTGCCCCAAGCCAGACAACACGGACTCAGACTAAAAAACTCTGTTGTTCTGTCCCTCTTTGAACCAGACTCTGCTGGAACAGGAAGGTACAGTAACACCCTAGTATAGTTTTATCGAAAATAAATTCGGAAAAAACCACTTAGGGATAAGCCCAAGGCTTAAACAGAGGGAAAGGGATTGCATACCTTCTCCGAAGAAAAGAAAGCAACCGGGGAGAATAATAAAGTATACTAAGGCTCCATAAGCAATTAACCTAGGCACCAAGAGAATCGATTACCTAATTCACCGAAACTCTCACGTATACAATCTTGGAAATATTCCACACAGTCTAAAATGTATAAAATATAGCCTAAAGCTTTAATAAACTTTTAATTACACTCGGAAAAACCAAAATCATGCATTAAGTACTAGGACCAAACGACTAGGCTACATGGCCTAGCGTAGGCCAGAATGGCGAATACTTCGCCAAATAATACTAAGCACGAAAGGAAATCCTATGTAAAGCTAAATAGCTAAAATTTATTAAGCAAAACAACCAGGAATGTCACTCTGACTAACTAATTTATACCTAGCGAGTGACAGTGTCCAGGACACCTCTGGTAGGCTACGGCTCTTGTATCAAAGATTAATCCTATTAATCACTCAAAATTTTACCAAGAGCCTACATTTATACATAACAGACACTATACTCAACTTATCCGAGGCCAACGAAGACGGAGAAGCCATGAAAAGTTGAATAAATCCAAGATTTGCGAGAAAAACAGGAAAAAACACCGAGTTGTTAAGCTACGCAAAAAGGAATACAGATGGCGCCAGGATTGGCGCCAGGCACGCATACGAATCGGGGGATTGGGAGGCCTTGGGAGCGGCTCCCCCCTTTTTCTTCCCGAATTCGTATCTCGTCAATCTCCCTCCTACGAGACGAATCTCTATTTAGGTAGTAGATTGCCATGTGACGTGTCTAGAATACGTCCTCTGATATGTCGCGATATCCCTTTCACGAGGGATACTCGCTCCAGGAGTTAGAATTCTGGTACCTTAAGGTAAATTCTCTGGGAATATCGCCGTAGTTGTAATATACCCTAGGAAGCTACCCTATAGGAACTTCCATCAGGACGACATGGCTTGAGCCCAAAAATATATATATATATATATATATATATATATATATATATATATATATATATATATATATATATATATATATATATATATATATATATATATATATATATACATACATACATACATACACACACACTGGCGCAGCAGGGTGACGGATTGGGTTTAAAGTTATAGACAAGATGTCTCCTTAAATTCTACTCTCGATGCCTGTCGGATGATCTTACTCGAATCAGTATGGACCACCAGGGATCTTTTCGCTTAGATAAGCACTGCGCATTACTTGGAACTGCTATCGTTTGATGAATTTAGCCAGTGAACCTTCTATGGATTTAGTCAGTCTATGACTGGCGAAATCTAACTGAGTCCCTTTGCGTCAATAAGCGTAGGAGGAGATGAGGATGATATACATATATATATATATATATATATATATATATATATATATATATATATATATATATATATATATATATATATATATATATATATATATATCAACAGAGTTAATATGTGTTCACTTGGTGCCACAATGACCTTTTGAACTTCTCGATTTCTATAGACTTTGTATTACAAGCTTATCCGAGAAATGTAAGGAAATGGACAAGTTAAGAGGTTTTTGTGGCGAGTAATCATATATCTTTCTGTCTATCTGTCTATATAATATATATATATATATATATATATATATATATATATATATATATATATATATATATATATATATATATATAAATGTGTGTGTGTTGATAAAACTTACTTTGCCTGAAAAAGAATGGTTTCAGAAGTAAATGTTTGTACATAGGTTGTTGAATGCTGTTGTACAAGAGGTTCTTTTCATGGTTCCTTTGAATTCGCTTGTATTGCTTTCTAACTTTTGCTATTAGTCGGATCTCTTAGATTTCTTTGGATGATGCCAACTTTTTTTTTTTTTTTTACCTCTCATTTGATTTTATTTTCATTGATGAAAATAATCTCTTCGATCGGCCTCTATTAGCCTTTAGAAGCATAGTTCAATGTTCTTGTTGTATAGCTTTATGATAAATCAATACTCGTAATTCAATTGTTATGTCGTTCTCATCAAGCATTTATGGATTAAAAATCATCAACATTCTCTCCCCCTATGCCTACTGACGCAAAGGACCCCGGTTAGATTTCATCATCTAATTTATGCTTCATAGTCCTCAGTCATGTAGGCTTGGGGCTTCCAACTCTTCAAGTGCTTTGCGGAGTCCAGTTAAAAGTTTGGTGAATTAATCTCTCTTAGGGAGTGCGAAGAGCATGCCTAAACTTTCTTCATCTACCCCTCACCATGATGTCTTCCACATATGGAACTTGAGTAATCTCTGTCATAGTTTCATTTCTAATGCTGTCCTACCATTTAAATCCCAATATTCTTCTGTAGGCTTTGTTCTTAGATCTGCAAAATCTTAACCAAATTATTGTCTGATTAGCTTTTTTCAGTATTTCTTTAAACTCTAATTCTAAAGGTCATGTATTAGAGATCATAGTTCCTAAATTTGCTAATAATTTTACCTCGTTAATCCTTTCTCCTTCCAATGATATTTCATCTTCCATTTGCTTATTCCATTCTCATCATATTTATCTTTCTTCTATTCATCTTGAGAACAACCTCATGTGATATTTCATGCATTCTGGTAAGCAAACATTGCAAATCCCTTGGTGTTCTCCTATTAATGACAGCGTCATCGTCATAATCTAGGTAAGCTAATTTCCTATTACCAATCTAGTCCAATCCTTTTCCACCATCTCCAACCGTTCTACGCATCACACAATCCATGAGTAGGATAAGCAACATAGGTGACAACACATTCCTTGGAGTACTCCGTTGTTTACTGGAAATTCGTGTGGCAAGACTCCACTAACATTAACTTTGCACCTTCTATGCTCATGAACGAACTTGATCAAATTTACATATTTAAAAGGAACTCTATAATGAGGCAGGGCTCTCCACAAAATTGGCTGGTGCACACTATCAAAAGCTTTTTCAAAATCCATAAAAGTGTATTTCAATACCCTACACATTGCTGTATAACATGTATTAAAATGAAAATTTTGTTAGTTCAACTTTTACCTTTCCTAAATCCCGATTGTTCATCTCTCAGCTTTCCACCAATCCTTTTTAGTCTCTTTAGAATAAGTATTCTATATATAGATTAAGCAAGGTCACTAAAATAATCAGGAGCATACATGTCAGGTACTGCTGTAAGGAGAAAAAATGTAACCAGTTCAAATGCATAGCTGTACATTTAAAACCGATTGAATAACAATAGCGGATTCTCAGGTTGCTGGCCCGTGTCCTTTCCGGAAAAAACCAAGGACACGGATAACTTGTCCTGTCCAAAAGGAGCAAGGACAATGGCCCAACAACCTGAAACTATGCGATTATTATTGTTTAATCTGTTTTAAATGTACGGCTATGCATTTGACTTGTTTACATTTTCCTCCTTACATCAGTACCTGACTTGTATGCTCATGGTTATTTTAGTGACCAAGTCCACAGCTGATGAAATTTTTCAAAAATACTCATATTTATGTATGTGTCTTTAATTATTGTTGAATATTTTCAACTAAACAAGGAAGTACGATATGGTACTTATTTTCCCTATATTATTATTATTGTTATTATTATTATTATTATTATTATTATTATTATTATTAGCTAAGCTACAATATATACATAAAATGCGCGTCTAAGAGAGAGAGAGAGAGAGAGAGAGAGAGAGAGAGAGAGAGAGAGAGAGAGAGAGAGAGATATTTGAAAAAAAAAACATGTGCACCTTCATGGTAAATATATTCCGAAAGCTGGAGCATCATGTCCTAGAAAACGGATTTTGAGGGAAGCGAAAAATCTATTTCTGGACTCAGGCCATGTCGTCCTGATGGAAGTTCCTAAATGGTAGCTTTCTAGGGTATATTTGACTACAGTGATATTCCCAGAGAATTTTACCTTAAGGTATCCAGAATTCTAACTCCTGGAGCAAATATCCCTAAATAATCTCACAGGGATATCGCATAATATCAGAGGACGTATTCTTGACACGTCACATAGCTATCTTCGGTTCTAGGAATTCTTGCCGCATACATTTTCGCCGTAGGACTTTTTGTCACGGACTTTTTGCCGTAGGAAACTTTGCCACTAGGCATTTTTGCCGTAAGGAATTCTTGCCGCAAATTGCATATTACTTTCATAATTTAAAGGTATATGAAAGAGTTTACCTATAAAAAAAAATAAGTATAGTGGCCTACATACATACATCTAATGCGATGGATGGTCTCTGATAATTAGCTCTTACTTATGAAGTTTTAGACAAGCAGTTTTAGCCCATACATACACTCCACTGGTCTTTGATAAATAGCTCGTGCTTCTAAAGTTTAAAACAAGTTGTTTATAAACAAGAAGTATACATACCTGCTTACATACATACATACATACATACATACATACATACATCTAATTAGCTCTTACTTAGTAAGTTTTAAACAAGCAGTTTTTAGCATACATACACACACTTTACTACATACATGAATGCCGTATAATTAATAAAATATATCTAAATTATGAGTATAAAAGGGTATGAGAATATTAGTGTATTATAAAACTGAAAGTTTATTTATTTAAAACAAGTAATAAATTTAAGAGCAATTGAAGTTACAATAAATATTCAAATATTCATCATTGTCAAAATAAAATCAATTACAAAGGTATTACAATATAGAAGTATTATTTATCTAAAATTCAAAATATTTGAAAAAAAAACTTTAATTAAGTTTAGAATGAGTGCAAATTCATTGCAATACTCCGTAAATAGTGTACTTTACGCTGAAAATCATATCTCGAAACAATTCTTTGTATTCGTACATAAACATCTTTGTACTTTTTCTTCATGTGAGATGCTTCGCCGCGTTCAATATCAATTCTTTTCTTTTTTGCTAGACTTTCTTCGTTTTTCAAAAGGTTAATTAATTGCCTAATATTTGGGTGGATATTTGTAACAGAACTTTGCAAGGCATTATGAAACCCTTCTACACTATTATTGGTGTTTGGTAACTTATTTAAAGTCCGTTCATAAACATTCCACATATCCACAGGAAATGTTGGACCGACTCTTCGTCTACGAGGGCCCCTGCCTCTTACCCCACCAATATAATACGTTTCAAAATAAGATACCAGGTCCTGAGGCAAATCATCGTTGTCAACTAGTTCCTCAAATGTTCTAATAACGTCACTGGAAGGAACAAATGTAAGTGCTGTAAAGCATTTGACCAAGGTGTTAAATTCCGAATCACTCTGGTAACGCACTCTATGGCCAAATTCACAGACTTTTCGAAAAAATATTTTTAGCTAAATGAAACAAACATCCGGTTACACTCACATTTGGGAAATAATTTTGAAAACTATCAAAATTTGCTTTTTCAAAATCAGTCATCAAAGTTTCAGGTTGCAAAGTTGAACGCAATTCCTTGAGAACCCCAAAAATTATTCCATACGTCTCCGCAGACTTGTTAGGAAGTAAGGCAAATATGCGTGGTATACTAGCGTTATCTATAAGAATGTGTAATGTATATAGCTGGTAATATATATCAGGGGCACATTTGAATGTTCCATCACAAGCCCAATGTCTGTGATTTTCCAGATCATCTAATCCAGAATCGGTGCCGAATATTAAGATTCTGCTGACGTCATCTTCGCCACTGTCATATAATAAAAAGTTTTCGTCACTTTCGAGACGCGTAAAGTCTTCAGGAATTGCATAGCCATTTCTTGCATTAGGAATAGGAGCAGCCTGTACATGAACCTGCCTCCATTTCCTAATATTTCGAGACAAAGTTGCATTAGATGGCATAAGATAACATCCCGCTTCATCTAAGCTAGCAGAAACACTGGCAATTAATGATCTTGCAGACAACTGGGAATTAGTAGCATTTTCTTTCATTTTTGCTAAGGTGGAATACACTTTTGGTTTTGTTGGGTTAGCGGAATGGCTATGTTCACCAACAGTTTTGCATATTGCTATATCACCTTCACTTTCCAGAAGTGTGTGGACTCTTGCTTTACAGTTTTTAATTTCACACTTCCAGTAAGTTTTACTTTCTAATGTTCTGTCGATTCTGTATACGAAATTATTATCGTCAACTAACTTTTCTCCTCCACGGATAGTTTTCACAGTATGCGGCATTGTGAAGGGCTTGAATAATGGAACATAAATCTATTCTAAGCCGAAAAAAGTTACTGTTATTTTGAATATTTTCCAACTTTAGAAATACATACATAGATGTATGTGTGTATGTATGTATGCAAGTAGGTATGTAACAACTTGTTTTAAACTTTAGAAGCACGAGCTATTTATCAAAGACCAGTGGAGTGTATGTATGGGCTAAAACTGCTTGTTTAAAACTTCATAAGATGTATGTATGTAGGCCACTACACTTATTTTCTTTATAGGTCAACTCTTTCATATACCTTTAAATTATAAAATTGATAAGCAATTTTCGGCAAGAATTCCTTACGGCAAAAATACCTAGTGGCAAAGATTCCTACGGCAAAAAGTCCGTGACAAAAAGTCCTACGGCAAAAATGTATGCGGCAAGAATTCCGGTCACCAGCTATCTTCGCCCTGAACAGTATTAACGCTTCGAGGGGGATATAGTGACAAGAATCCGAAACGAGAATGAAAAGAGAGCCGCTCATAAGGCATCTCTCCTATTCCGTTTCCAGTGTGTACCTGATGAAGGCGGTAGCGCCCTCTTTATTCCTTGTAGCGATATACGAGTTGGTACAGATACTGTATTATAGGGAGGGGTCAATAAGCCCTTTTACAATAAAAGGAAGGGCGGGTCCATCAGGACAACTTGGCTACCTCACCCAAAAATAGATTTTTCGCTTCGCTCAAAATCCGTTTTTTGGGCTCAGGCCTTGTCGTCCTGATGGAAGTTTACCAGAGCATTAATGTATCTGTGGATTCCCAATCAGTCCAGTACTCTCAAGAAAGTATTTTCCTGGTCCGTCTAGACCAAGAGTTCTATGATGTTACCGTCATGCATCATCTCATCTAAGCATGAACTATGTTAGTGCTTCCTGCCCCCTACATGGATGAGTCATACTAGACTCTGAAAAAGTCTCGAGGAGTACATAATAACTTATGAATGACAAAATGACAAGCTTGTATAGTGGTCTCGCCCTATACATTATAAAGCAATGTTTGTATAAGAGTCGCCATAGTCCGAATGAATTTGTGACACCTTCCCCAATGTGACCACTCTTAATAACTATCGGATAAAGGTCATATCCGCATAGGAACAAATTTGCTTCTCTGCCACTCTCCCGTTAGGGTACCACCTCAACCCTTCCTAAGGAAGGGTTAAGGAGAGTGGACTTTTGCTTGAATCAGGGAACAATCTTAAAAGACATACCATGATAAAAATATCCATATTTTAATCTTAATGCTCAGTACATATCTAATAAAAATGAGTGTGGGCGAATAAAACGCAGGGTTCACTATGAACTAGTTTATTAAAATTTAATAAACGTGCATATCAGATCTACCTTTATAACATTTATAAAAAGTGGATGATATCTATTAAAGCACAAAGAAAAGTCAACAGAAAATATTGTTTCATCTACCATGAAACAGACTTGCCACTTCAATTGAATTAGTAATAATGCTACAGTCTGTATACCGTTTAATTACACTAGCGTAAGAAACGCTTGGCACAAGTGTCCGTATTATGCTATAGTTCACCAACGTCAAAGGAACAGTTCGTAAGGACACTTTCGTGGCCTATCGCTCAGTGTGTAGTACACACAGTGACTATACACCCACCTTCTTAATTAATCGTCCCAAATTGATTACACTGTTCCTCGCAGATTTAAAACAGAAGGTTAAAGGATTCTACCTGCTGCTACCACAGATTACTTGAGTTGCTCCACTTGCTTTGCACAGTGCATAAAGAACACCTTGGATGACCACCAGCTGGTGTACGAACAAAGATGTTCAAGGTCCATATAAATAAGGAAATTTTATGGAAGAAGCAACTCCTTTCGGATCATGACTAGCGGGTGTACTGTCAAGCCCCGATTTGCGAATAACACAGGTGAGTTTCGCCCTTAGTAATAGAAAACCTTGAGCCCGAGGTTTCTCCTCTGAACAGCTGTCCTCCCATAAAGTCTGAAGTTCTATGAAGATAGACCTTTAGGCACCCCACTGGACATAGAGATACATCTTCCTTCAGAGGGCAGATTCTCTAGGGACCCCACCTGATGGTGGGTAGCATGTTCTTGGTAAGAAACTAGGGAGAGAAAATCATGAGATGTAGGTTTCTGGTTTTCTGCGATGAAGTGAAGACAGTCGACTTCTGTACTCGCTGCGACAGGAATGGATCCGGTAGCGGTACAAATTTTAGGCGTAGTTCCAATACCGGAGGGAACCACACGCTATTTGGCCACTTGTGGGCCACTATTGCCGCCTTCCCTTTGAAGGATCTCAGTTTGTCAAGGACCTTCAAAAGGAGGTTGTGCGGAGGGAACAGATAAATAACGGACCATCTGTTCCAGTCTATGGACATAGCGTCCACGGCCTCCGCTAGCGGATCCTCGTATGGGGACACATAGAGATTTATTTTCTTGTTGTCTTTCGTCGCAAAGAGGTGTATTTGCAGCTCCGGGACTTGACTCGAGATGAAGGAGAACGATCCTGCGTCTAGGGACCATTCTGACTCTATTGGTGTAAACCTGGATAGAGCGTCCGCTGTCACATTGCGGAACCCTTGAATGTGAACTGCTGACAGGTGCCATTTCTTCCTTTATGCCAAACAAAAAATCGCCAACATCACTTGGTTGATTTGAGGTGACCTCGACCCTTGTCAATTCAGGCATCTCACTATCAACTCGCTGTCTAGAACCAATCTTATGTGGGTCGAGTGGCGAGGAGATACCTTCTTTAACCCTGGATAGGTACGCTCCTCGGACACCCCTTTAAGGGTATACTCGGTCGTGCGCGACCCAGACGCAAAAAATAATTCTTGAAAAATCTGTTTTTGCAGTAACCTCCTTTTTTATTTTGCCAAAAAAAATTCAATGAATGTTTAAAACTACTGTAAAGATAAATACTACTCATCTGCAGAAAAACTATTTATTATAAATATTTTAAAAAATTAAGTAGAAAAAAAAAGACCTTACATAAAAATTCATAAAAAAATATTTATACATATATACACAAATCCTTTTAGGAATTGATTTTTGAATGTTTAGGACACATCTTGATGTAGTTTGGATGAAGTCGGATCCATGGAGGTGAAGATCTTTTTTTGGCCAAAAAAATTTGTCCAAATTTCATGAATTTTTTTGGGTACCCAAATGAAATATGAAGTGGCTAATTTTTTTTTTAGGGAATAAACATATGTTATCCTAAAATAGAAATATGTAAAAAAATATTCATTATTTTGTAAATTACATTTATATCAGGGGCCATATCTAAAGGTAATTTTTTGAGTACTTAGAAATTTCGTAAAAAAATACATATATTTAATATATAATATGATATTTATGCAGGTCAAAATATACCAAAATATCACAAATTCTATAGGGAACAAGAATATATATAGATAGGGCAACTTACGCTTCGGATATGTCCACAAAATGGCCGCCAACCACACTGACTCAGACTCCCTAATCTGCCACCTGAAATGTAGGAAGGGTATGTCAATTTCAAGGTGTTATTTACTAATCTAATTATTCTTGGATATGCATAAAAATTGTATGGTGGGTTGCTGGATGATTGTCGATTATTTTACGACTATAAGATTAGAATTCTGACCCCAAAAAAATTTTTTGAAGGGAAATAAAATCGAGGAAAAAAAAAAATTGTAAAACAATATAATATTTTAGCTAAAAAAATTTGATGATATTCAATCAAAAAAGAAGTAAACAAAATTTTCCGACAAATAAACATCTAAATGAATCATTACTCTGTGATAGTTCCTTAGTACGTAGTAATTGTGAAAGAAATAGGAAAAAACGAAAAAGTGGCAATCGCAGGAAAATCGAACACATACCTATATATACGCCATATCTGGCTAAAAATAAAGATAGGCATGGGTAGCCAGATCATCTAGAAACACTTTCCAACACTATAAAAATATAAGTTTTGCGACACTGCTTGCCAATTCCTTACGGTAACATGACTAAGCAAAAAAATGCAAAACAATTAAAAAGGGGCACTCAATGAAAAATGGCAACGTGCTAATGGTGGGCATTTCAGAAAAAAAAAAATTCAGCCACGTGCTAGGCAAACCATCAAGGCACATTTTCCGACAAATAAACATCTAAATGAATCATTACTCTGTGATAGTTCCTTAGTACGTAGTAATTTTGAAAGAAATGGGAAAAAATGAAAAAATGGCAATCACAGGAAAATCGAACACATACCTATATCTACGCCATATCTGGCTAAAAAAAGATAGGCATGGGTAGCCAGATCATCTAGAAACACTTTCCAACACTATAAAAATATAAGTTTTGCGACACTACTTGCCAATTCCTTACGGTAACATGACTAAGCAAAATATGCAAAACAAATAAAAAGGGGCACTCGCGGAAAAATGGCCAATATTCTAATATACGGTATCTCAGATAAAAAAAAAGACATGCACGTGTTAGCCCAACCATCAAGGCACACTTTCTAACAAATAAAAATGAAAAAAAAAATCAATAATATATGGCAATTCCTTACTACGTAGTAAATTTTTACAAATATTGAAAAAAAAACAGAAATTGGCAACCGCAGGAAAATACCCCACATACCAATATCTACGGCGTATCTGACAAAAACAAAGTCACGCATGGGTAGCCAGATCATCTAGACACACTTTCCAACACTAAAAAAGCAAAAGTTTTGCGACACTATTTGGCAATTTCTTACGGAAAAATGACTTGGCCAAAAAATGAAAAAAACTGAAAAAGGGGCACTCGCGGTAAAATGGTCCTCGTGGTGATGAACGACATTTCAACTAAAAAAAAAAAATCATGCACATGGTAGCCAAACCTTCCACCAAGACTTTCCACAACTGATAACCTATACAAGTTGCACCATTCTACGACAATTTCATAATACGTAATAACTTTGATGATTATGCAACTTACCTTAGAAGGGTAAACTCGGTCGCGCTCGACCCCGACGCGTCGCAGAAATATGGGAAGGAGTACAGCTACAGCGATGCACGTCTGGACACTACTAGAGCGTGTAGGCGAGTTACCGACTGCAGGTCGATCACTTACAAATTCAGTCACGGGGGTGAGTCACATGAGAAAAACATCTTTTGTTTTGACGCTCGGGGTCGGAAGCACTGCCATGGCTTCTAGAAAGTTGATGTGAAATGACTTGAAGAGATTGGACCAAGGTCCTTGGACCCTCTTCTGATGAGAGTGACCTCCCCAGCATTCCTTTGAAGCGTCTGTGTGGATAGTTACTGACAGGGGAGGAGGTTGAAGAAGTATTGATTTCTTCAGTTGCTTGGCATTGGACCACGCCTTGAGAAGCGATCGCAGTCGAGTCGGTAGAGGTCTTATTAGATCTCTTCGCGCGTTTGATGCGTATTTCCTCAAGACTCCTGTTGCATCCTTTAGCTGTGCTCTTAGCACTGGATCTGTTATTGAAGCAAACTGTAGAGAGCCCAGCACTCTCTCCTGTTCGCGTCTTGATATCCGTTTGGATTTCAGCAGTCTCTTGACAGATCCTGCTATTTCCTTCCTCTTCTTCCCAGGAATGGAAAGTCGATGTGACTCCAAATTCCAATGGATTCCCAACCACTGAAATTTTTGAGTTGGAGAAAGTCGAAACTTTTTGATATTGATCTTGAATCCCAAATGTTCCAGGAACTGGATCACTATCTTAGAAGCTTTCATGCATTCTGTCCTGGATGCTGCCCACACCAGCCAGTCGTCCAAGTAGGCCACTACTTGGACCCCCTTTAGGCGTAATTGACGGACAGCTGCGTTCGCGAGCTTCGTGAAAATCCTTGGGGCTATGTTTAGCCCGAAAGGCATGGCTCTGAAGGCGTAAAGTTTTCTATGTAACTTGAAGCCTAGGTAGGAGGAGAGGTGGCGATTAATTGGAACATGCCAATAAGCGTCAGACAAGTCTATAGAGACAATATATGCCCTCTTGGGCAGTAGGGTCCTTATGTGTTGAAGTGTGAGCATTCTGAACTTATAGTTCATTATGAACTTGTTGAGTGGCGACAAGTCTAGAATGACTCTTGAGTTTTTCTGAGTCCTTCTTTGGAACACAAAACAGCCTCCCTTGGAATTTGATGGTCTTAACTTTCCGTATCACTCTTTTGTCTAAGAGCTCTCGGACGTATTCTTCCAGAACGGAGGATGAGTGTGGGGAGAATTGAGGAAATTGAGGTGGAGGGCTGCTCCAACTCCAACCTAGTCCATTCTTTATTAGGCTGTGGGTCCAGCGATCCCTAAAAAGCTGTAGCCTCCCTCCTACTGGAAGCATCTCACTTCTGCTGTTGTGGACCTGAGGCCTTGCCTCCTTGACCGCGTCCTCCCCTGGATCCCCTTCCTATTGAAGGGCGTCTAGAAGAACCTCTGGCTGTTCCTCTAGCCCTCGAACGAAAGGAAGAAGTCTGCCTTTTGAAGGCTGGGTTAAAAACTGGCAACTGAGTCGCCACTTGTAGAAGTACCAGTTGGTACGTGGTTGGAGGTTGTGCCATTATCTGAGGCACCGCGGTCACAGGAAGTTGTTGTTGTTGTTGCTGTCGGTAAGGTATAGCCGGCCGAGAAGATGGCCTAGGCCTTTTTGTCTTCCTCTTGGATTGGGGACCCTTATCCTGAGAAGACTTCCTCTTAAGATCTAAGCCCCACTTTTTGAGAAGGTTCCTATTCTCTGTGGCGGCCTTGTCTACTACCTCTTTAACCACATCATTGGGAAAGAGGTCTTTACCCCAGATACAAGAGGATATCAGTTTCCTCGGTTCGTGCCTCACCGCAGCCGAGGCGAACACGAACTCTACTCAGGCTCTCCTAGCTTTAATAAAGCTATAGAGATCCTACGTAACTATGGCCAGATGAGTTTTGGCCACTACCATGAACATGTCCTGGATCTTGGGGTCACTTGCCATTGTTTCTAATGTCGTTTGCAACGACATCGATGTCGCAAGTCTTTCCTTCGTTTCTTGCTTCCTGCGCAAGAGAACCTCCGACAGCTTAGGGAGATCCTCACCGAACTGACGTTCAGCAATATCAGCTTCCAGCTTCCTGACTGAGAAGGTAAGGTGTACGTCCTTCCAGTATTCTTGGTCCAAAGGCAAGGTCAGAGATAACGGCTTGCACTCCTCCAAGGAGGTGCATGGTTTCCCTGCCTCCACCGCCTTTCAGGCTGCCTTATATCCCTTTTCCATGAAGGGAAAGGCTCTGGTAGGAGAGGCCACAAAAGAGGCAAGCTTCTTACTCAAGGCTGGCACCTTTGAGTTCGTGAAGCCCCTCTTTTTCATCGAGCTCGATAGTAACGCTTGAGCTTTACTATGGTCCAAAACTATGACCTCCTTCGGCTCAGTCTCCTCCTTTGAGGAATCCTTATTGGGCCAAAATTCCACCTCTTCCCGAGGAATTGCTCCCAACTTTTCAGATATGACGATCTTCCCAATTGTCATTGGCATGTGTTCGGCATACCTCCAAGGATTGGTATCCGAGCACAAAGGAAGATCCTTCACGTTGAGTCGCTTCTGGGGCCCACGTGATGCTGCAAGTCTACGTATCTCCAGTTTCATTGCAGCCTCCTTCTCATCATTCTTCTTCTGAATTTCTTGGATCATCTCAACAATAGAAGAAAGAGTCCTTCCCAGGTCATCTGGGATAGCAGACGATGTAGAGGGAACAGGTTCTGGGTCCGGAACCGATGTAACCGACACCTCATCGATTTCTTCCTCTTCTACTTGAGGAGCCTGGCACAGCTCCTCCTCCTGACCTTCTCCTAGAAGGTCCTTCTCTGTAGAATCCGACACCTCCGACATCTTATCGTCCAATTGGATGTCTTGAAGGGCGGCCGAGACTTCAGAATCTACTGGATTCTGGGCAGTTGGTATCTCCACCTGAGGCTGAGGAATGACTGCATCAGCCGATGCTTTAGGGAAAAGGTAGGCCCTCATCTTCTCATTTGGAAGGTAGGGGCCTGAGGTGTTTTTCTGAAAACCCCTCAGCCAGGTTCGTAACTTTTCCCTGGCAGCATCCCTTGACTCCGTCGACTTAGGGTTGTCAAAAGCCTCGGTAATCAGGTTAGAACATACTGTACAAACCTGAGGGTCCCAATACCGGAGATCACCTCTGGAGGCTGCGCATGCTGCGTGCCTCTTACAATGTTGATGTCCACAGAAGTACTTACTGCGGACATTACAGAACACATTCCCGCACTTCAGATGGTCCTCCTGTAAAGAGAAGAAAAATCCATGAGTATCAAGTAAAGGCTTTTCACTTATATTGAAACATTTAGCTTATATAGAAAAGCTATAAAAGAAAGAAGGAAAGACACATGTATTTCCTGTCCAGTCAATTGCCGTAACCTCCCAAAATATTAAAACTAAGGTTAATTTTATACTAGAATACCTTATGTAATTTCCTAAACGGAAATTTAATGTGTAGTTTTAATATACGGGATTGAAAGAATACAGAAAGAACTCACTTCCTATATAAAGTACGGTCTCAACAAAAAGCTGTACAAGATAACATTAAGTATAGCAACTACTGTACATCGCCTGCTATTGTGCCAGCCAACACGCGCTGGTACGTACATGCCGGCCGGCAACTACCCCTTTATAGATCAAAGATATACTATCTTTAACTAATAGGCGGCAGCCCTCTGATTCGCGACTGTGTGCCAGCCGACGGCTGAAAACACTAAAACCTGACTGCCGGCCGCTAATCGTAGCGGCCAGTGGATTCGGACTGTAATTTCACTGCCGGCCGGCAAAGGTAATAAAACCATGCCCGCCGACAGTAGCCAAGAACCAGAGATGACAGCCGACAGCTGGTATAGGGGTGCAACACAATAGTCAGAGAAACAGTGTGGATGTAAGGTTATAAGGCGGCATGCCATACGACCTTCCATCCAGAAAGAGTGAACTTATGGAAGGGGAGAATGTAGCATTCAGGCTTCCAAAGAATCCACAGCCTGCCGGGCTCTACCGGCAGACATGGAAGTGAGACCAAGGGAGGTCTGGGGTTCACTCTGCAAAGAACAAAGGGTCTTTGCCGGCCGGCAGAGAGATGAGCCGGTCCTCCATCGTAACCTATGCTAGGTACGGAAGAAGGACTATGGCCAGGAAAATTAAAGAAAGAGAGGTGGGGAAGGGATAAGGGTCCTAAAGACTTCGTTCTAGCAAGAGACACACTCCTTAGTTAGGGAGCTCATCCTAACCAAGAGTTGTCTATTAGGGAGGAAGGCTGGCAATGCTTGCTATCCTCCTCCCAACCAGAACAAAGTTAGGTGAAGTTATTTCGCCGGGCAACCGAGAAACTCATTCTCCAGCCCGAGAAAAAACGACACAGGACAGTCTGCTAGGCCACTAGAGGAAGGAATCATCAGAATCCTTCCGACATGGACTAGGGAAGCAAAGCTTCCTGAGTCCGCCCCTAACCTAGCAAAGGAGACTCATTCTCCATGCTAGGAAGAAGCAGACCACAGACAAAAAACTCTGAAGTTCTGCCCAAACCCAAAAACCAGTCACTCTGGTTATCAGGACAGGGCAGAAATATCCTAGAATAGTAATACCTGGATTAATATACAGTTAGAACCACTAGGATTAAGCCAAGGGCTTTCAGAGGGAGAGAGGGATTGAACTTGGCCTCCGGAGGAGAAAAGAACAATTGGGGATGTGCGAAAGTATACTACTGTACCTAGAATACTAGCTAGGTAAGGTGAGAATCGATTACCTAAATCACCGAAACTCTCTCGTATACAATCTTGGAAAAAACATTCAACAATATCTTACATGTATTAAAATATTTGCCTATAGCTTCAATAAAATAACACTCAGAAAAACATATACCTTGCATGAAAGTACTAGTGCCAGACGTCTAGGCTACAATGCCTCGCGAAGGCCAGGATCGGTACCTCGACCCGTGTCGAAATCACCGAGCTAACATTGACCGAACAATATAAGCATTTCTAGAGTAGCTAAATAGCAAAATTATCAAAGCGTAACAAACCGGGAACGTTGCTGTAGCTAACTAACTGACCCAGAAGAGCGAGCGATAGCATCCAGGATGCCTCCGGTAGGCAACAGCTCTTGTTTACGTTAATATCACTTTTGATTTAATTCAAAACGACAAGAGCTTACATTTATACATAGTAAAGATAATACTCAACTTTCCAGAGGCAGAAAAGGCCGGAGAAGTCATCAAAAAGTTGAATTAAATCGAAAATAATGAGAGAACACAAGGGAAAACACCGAGTAGTTGAGCTACACGAAAAAAGAATGAAGAGGGCGCTACCGCCTTCATCAGATACACACTGGAAACGGAATAGGAGAGATGCCTTATGAGCGGCTCTCTTTTCATTCTCGTTTCGGATTCTTGTCACTATATCCCCCTCGAAGCGTTAATACTGTTCGGGGCGAAGATAGCTATGTGACGTGTCAAGAATACGTCCTCTGATATTATGCGATATCCCTGTGAGATTATTTAGGGATATTCGCTCCAGGAGTTAGAATTCTGGATACCTTAAGGTAAAATTCTCTGGGAATATCACTGTAGTCAAATATACCCTAGAAAGCTACCATTTAGGAACTTCCATCAGGACGACATGGCCTGATCCCAAAAATAATATATGTAACCTTTTATTTTCCTGAATTACGTTACAGATGTTTAGAAAGGTAAAGAAAATTAGTTCATACATATTAGTAGGCGATATCTTTCTCTTTTTGCAAATGTGAAAATTACCACGAGAGAGACGTTTATTGGAAAAATAAGGGAAATGAAATACCCAGACTAATGGAATGCATTGTTCATTGTTTCAGTCATACATCCATTAGCTACCAAATATTTAAGAATAAATTTAGCATCAGTAGCAAAGTTTAACCAAAAACAATAACCGCCAAACTAGATTATGCCAAATGAGCAAATAAATCCTTCAAATAACAAAAGCCGTTGACTGTTAAGTGAGCTAACTGGCCGAGTTGCGTTCCTTTGCCTAGTAATTATATGTGGGCATGATGAGGTTAGGGAGCGTCTGAGGGATACCCCTGCCCATATGGCATTCAGGAAAACCCACTAATCAGCCTCTAAGATCTCTTCAATTGCCATGCCTGACTTTCCTGAAGTGTGCGTCTTTGCTATCGATGATAGCTCTTCATGGTGCCTGTTCGTTGATGTTCCAGATTGTCTCAATTTCCTGATTGTTGCAAGTAGGTGCCTTATATTAGCTTTTGCGGGAATTTCCTGTTTCTTTATATTAAACTCTGTTTATACCTATTCTCTGATTAAAGAGGTTCCGGCAATGACCGGAGTTTTCTTTTTTCATTCTTTTTAATGGGCCGTTTAAATCTATTGCTTAATATCAATTTAAAGTAATGTCATTTATTTTGTGAAACTATACCATTGCTGTCTTAAATCGGAAAAATGTTGCCATTTTCCTGAAATAAAGCATCCTTGTAGTCGGGAACAGGCGTGTCGATACTCTCAACACATAAATATTTTTTTTAGCGTTATCTGGCTACGGAGGCAGGTCAACTCTGTCAGCCTTGAAGGCAAAGCGAGAGTGATATATCAGATAACACATATATATCTCAAGGTTAAGAACCTATTCTCTCTCTGGCTTGAAAGAAGCTGCCAAGAATCCCATCAAACCCACAAGCTGACCATGAGGTCGGTCAATTTCCTCCTCAATAACAAGAAGTAATTTCTGGCAGGAGACCACCAATTCAGAAGGATGAGTGATATTTTTCAACATTTCCTTCTTCTTCTTCTTCTTCTTCTTCTTCTTCTTCTTCTTCTTCTTCTTCTTCTTCTTCTTCTTCTTCTTCTTCTTCTTCTTCTTCTTCTTCTTCTTCTTTTTCTTCTTCTTCGTCGAGCAATAAGCTTTGTATTTTTTTAAAGTTTCCTCACTCCTTGTCTTCTTTCAGCTTGGAGCTTAATGGATACTCTCCATTTCAGCTTTCAAAGAATTACCGCCTTTTTCTATGTTCGTAATTGTTTCATGTTTGTACCCGGCAATTGGCAAGTAATGATTGACTGCGTTTCTCATTTTTTTCTAGCTAGAGCCAATGTTCAACTTTCTAGATTTTGGTCTGACCGCTTAATCAACAGTTGTTCAAGGAGAGCATATCCGGTGTTTCGTTTTACTAAGATCGGAAATGTTCATTTGATTCGTTTTCCTTAAAACATAAATTAAACTGAGGGCAAATTTATTGAGTCCCAATTTCAGATGGAATGAGTCTTAGATTCCGTTTTATAACATAGAGTAATGCTAAGAATAAATAAAGATGTTATTAATTATTGGCTCTAAAATGAAAGATTCCGTTTGAGGATTATACTTGCCGAAGACTGTTTACAGATGAATCTTTTAGCAGCAATTACTTAAAATAATGAAAAAATAAATTTTTTACCTTGCTTCATTCTTTGAAAGTAATCAGGCGGAAACAGCTTGTTTCCTTATACAGCCAGAATGTAGAATGTGATAAAAGAAAATAGAAAAACAGCACAGAAATGCTAAGCAATAAATTGAAAATAACACCGAATCAACAGAAAAGTTTAATAGGAAAGAGGAGGAAACTACTTCTACTTTGTAAATCTCATTGCTATAGCGCTACTGATAAATCAACTGTAAGAAAAATTAAACATCTTTTCAGTTAAAGAAGAAACTTAGCAATAAAATAATCTAGAGAAAATTAATTTGTTAAGAAACTTATATTTGTGCAAGAACATTACGCGATAAAAGTAAAATAAGTAAGACGAGAAGAAAAATAAAGGTACCCCTAAAAATCCTGTCAGTTCGTAAGGGACTGTAGTTGAAAGTAAAATATTTTTGTAAGTGACCAGTAAGAGGATTCTCGGGCATCAGAGAGAAAATTACGTTTAACAATTATGCAAATATACATACTGTTTTGGACGTGTTGCTCGACGGCTCCATGCTTAAATTTTAAGTATCATTCCCCCCTCTTCTGATCCCGTTCATTCTACTCTTTTTGTCTTGGCTTTCATTTTGATGTCTTTTACTTTCAGCTCTATGCACCGTTAGATAACCTAGTTACTTGTTTGTACTTATATGCAAGTATAACGTTTTGCCTCCACCGTATCCTAGTTAAGTAAATCATAAGATTTTGTAATATTTCTCAATATGTCTTTAAGAGGCAATTCTGACTCCTTTTTTGGAAGCCTTGCCTCATCCAAAAAGCCCTCTATAACCTTACCCAAAAGGTCTTTATCCTTGATCCCCAAGATCAGTACCTGCAAAAAAGAAACTATTGATGGTAACTTTTCTCATTTTCTTTTAGTTTTTTTTTTCTTTATGGAAATGTGACTGAGTTTATTCTGATAGTTTTAGTAAGGGGCCACAAAATATTGTACTCAATTTTTCCACCCGATCACGTTCAGCAGATTTAAAAGGTATTACCTAACCAAGGGGTTTCCTTTTCGTTTCTACATCAGCCTTTTTTCATATTGTATGCATAGAGGTATGAGTATATGCTTCGTTAGAAAGAACATTGCTATAGTATTAAAACCTATGAAGGATTTCCAATCCAGATAAATAACTACTTATATTACTCACAGTTCAACTGACTTCCCCTTTTGTGTTATTGCTAAGATTAAAAACTGTGAAAAAATCATGACCGATGATAAATATTAATTAATCTCCATTTAGATGCTAGAGGTTAGACTATAAATATTTATTTTGAGATATTTTCTATCTTTCATAGATAAAGCAATCTAATATATATTCTTAGTTTTCTTGAAATCTTATATGTTGTCAATTTCATTATCATTTAGTTTAATCCTCATAGAAATCTTCAGGAATTAGCCTATTTCGGGGCCATTGTTTACGCATATAAAAGAATCTACTTGACAATTTTCCCAGAAAATATCACGTTTGAATTATATAATGCTCAAAAAAGCAAATAATAACACGTTCTCTCACATTCGTTTATTTACTCATTTGACCATTCACATTCAGATATAGACAAATAAATAATATTACGAATTAGTTTTATTTAACCAAAATCCAACTATTTTTTGAAAACAGATTTTTAGTGGTCAGTAGTAAATTATGAACCATCAATTGTGCATTTTGTTGATATTTGGGAGTTGTTCTGTGCACTGTCAAATTTGAAGCATCTCTAGCATAAACCAGAACTACCTTCGTACAAAACCAGAGCTTTTAATCTAGAATTCTAAGTGTGATGGTGCAATATTTATTGGCAACATAAATAGACCCCACTAATTTTCTTGTGTTCGTAGATTTCAGAGTCCATTGAGATTGCAACTTTTCGTTCATACGAATTAGGGAGGAGGGGAATTGTCGAAAAATTTAATTCTCATTAAGAAATGCTGGATTAGGATCCGGTATCTAACAATGAAAGTGACATTCTGTTGTGGTAACACATCATTCTTTGATACTTGTATTATTTTGAAGTCCTTCAAAAAATCTGTTACCTGTTGCTACAGCTATTTTCATTCATGTGTCTTTACTGTTGACTGTTACTTTGTTCATCTGCCCTCTTTGTGCTCTTATTAGCCTCTCATTATGAAACTCTCTTGTATCAGTTTATATCATGTTTGTTTTTGTAATTCTTCGATTATGATGCAAGAAGTATTCTATTCTCAAATTTTAACCAAAGTAATAGATACCACTTTAGAGCATATTTTTATTATTATTATTATTATTATTATTATTATT
>NC_090764.1:54058414-54060914 GCF_036898095.1 Palaemon carinicauda | reverse complement strand
AACGTGACACTTTTCGAGGCGGCGCTCCATAAGGTGTGGGCGGAAATACCTGCCGAAATACTCCAAAACCTCGCCGATAGTGTTCCTCAACAACTTTTGGAGGTCAAGAAGAGGAAAGGCTACCCTATAGACAATCAGCAGGGATATTGGTGAGTGTTCAATTAAATTTTTATTGATTTATATTGTGTATTAGTGTAGATATGGGGGGGGGACCAAAATGAATGCACGGCGAATGCTGCCCGGACAGACCAACCCGCGCTGACTGTATATATATATATATGTATATATATATATATATATATATATATATATATATATATATATATATATATATATATATATATATAATGTGTGTGTTTATATGTGTACGTATTTGTATATAAAGTATCCATTATTATCTTTCAGGTACCTTAGTAATATTAATACTAATGTAACAAAAGCTTTAAGCATCTTATGAACACATGTAGATATGCTCGTATATTCGTTTGTGGATGCTATGTTATCATCTCAATAATCACCTGGGAAACAGATCACCATGGGAAATTTGATAACCGTTTTTTTTTATATCATAGAATATAGATATTGCTATCACGTATAATCCCATGAAAGGTTATTGCTTCGGTGCTGTTACATTTCCTTTATATATATATATATATATATATATATATATATATATATATATATATATATATATACTGTATATATATATATATGTATGTATATTTACTATATATGCGTGTATGTGTGTGTGTGAATGTGTATGTATATTACATGTAAAACATTTATATATTCATGGATAAAAATATTAGAAGCTTTTACAGACATGGTTTGCAATACCAGGAAATGTAAAGTAGGAATCCGTCCCTGCCGATTTTTTTGCCAGTTTTAAGAGCTTTAAAGTAGGGCGCTGTAAACTCAAGATAAATATAATAGAAAATTAAATGAATTTATAGTCTTTCGCCTCTTATAGAGTATGAGGATTTTTTTTTTCGTAAAAGATGCTCTCTGTTTTCGTCCTTTTAGTTCTTTACATTGCTTAAACATGTTGTAAAAAGTATGGTTTGCAAACACTGTTGGACGCTACCACAAATCATTTGTGCAATTAGTTAAGAGGATATTGTTTTAGCGCGTACGAATTACTCAAATATTAGGCTAGGAAAATGCCTTGACTCGTTTGCATGATTGTTTGCCTATCTGTTTGCAAATCTGTAAACAAGTGGCAGCAAACTTTCTCTTGCTTGGAAGGAAGAGGATGTAAAGCAAATTGACTGGCAGGTGATTAGACAGATGAGGAGGAATGCATGCACGACACACAGAAAGCTTGACAGACAGAAAAACCCTTGTCTGATTTGTATTAGATTTTGTAAACATTTTGTCAGTCTTATTAGAATAAGTACTCTTTCATTATACAAATGCGTATATGTTGTAAAGGGTTGTTACATATTTCATTTCATTATGATTAAGCACCTTAGGTCTGGCATTGAGTGCCGTATGACCGACGGGCAATGAAGCCAGTAAAGATTATCAGTTACATGTATACGGTATGCCAAAAAACATGCTATATTACCACCCAAAATATTCTTCATTTTGCTTATTTTGAGAAAGACAAGAAATTGGCTGAATATAGGCTCGTCTCTTGAAAGAATAAGATTGTACGACATAGATGAAAATAAATTAGGAGGAGTAAAGATATTTTAGTGATAGAGAAGGAGAAACAGTTAAAGAGTCATTTCATTGTTGATCCCTTTGTCTCACCTTAATAGTCATTACTCGTTTTCTTCTCTGGCAGTGACCATAGGCCATACAGAACTCAAAGTTTCCTAAGTAGGTCGAGGACAGTGGGTCCTCAACATCCGGATCTCGGCATTGATGATGTTTCTTTAACTCTTTACGACTCTTAAAATTTTAGGTGTGATTCTCGACACCAAATTTACTTTTGAGTAACACATTCGTATATCTATTCTGCAATTGCAGAAATAATTGGCTTATTGAAAAAGTCTTGTAAGATTTTCTGTGATCAATCTATTCCTAAGAAGTGTTTTAATTCTTTCTTTCTACCTTGTTTCGATTATTGTTCTCCAGTCTGATCTTCAGCTAACGATTCTCATCTTAATTTGTTGTTATGCTTGTTGTTTAAAATTTTTCAGAATTCTGACCAGCCTCTACATTCGGAGCTTCTCGGACAATATCATCCTGTTCTTAATACTACGTGTGAAGTTAATTCTCATAGTCTTGCAATATCCATCATGAGGTTTAATACTACTCAGTACTCTAGAAGCTTTATTCCAGCTGTGACCAATTTGAGGAATGATTTTTCTTAACGGGTAGTTGAATTGGCAGAAGTTCAAAAGTTCACATTTGCAGCAAATGTCTTTATTTTGATTAGGCTGACATATGTGTCTCTTTAAGTTTATATATGAAAGATTTTTTAACCGTTCATTACTTCTTATATAGTTTATTTTCTTGTTACCTTTCCTTACTGGGCTTTTTTTCCCTGTTG
>NC_090764.1:54038414-54050914 GCF_036898095.1 Palaemon carinicauda | reverse complement strand
CTCAATGATCAGTTTTAGCTTTGTGCCATCCTCTTCGTGTCACTGTTTACTACTAATAATAGTTGTCTTTTCAAAGTTCTCCATCAATCCTTTCATTTTTAAGACTCATTTCCATGATAAACCCCCTTTTGCAATTCTTCTAGTGTGTATGCTATAATGATTAAATCATCACCAAACATCAGTTCCGGTAATTCTTCGTTGTCTTTAATTCTGTTGCCAGTGTCTAAATTCAGGGAACAAGAATAGACTCAGAGCAGATCCTTGGGAGGTCAACCTCCACAAGGGAATGCCTTAGTTTCCCAATATTTTGTCTGCACGGATTATCTTGCTCCCTTTTTACATCATTCTCACTAACCTTACTAACTTCTGTGCTCCTCTCTTTTTCAAAACGGATTTTGAGCGAAGCGAAAAATCTATTTTTGGGTGAGGTAGCCATGTCGTCCTGATGGAATTACTAAAAGGTAGCTTCCTAGGGTATATTTGACTACAGTGATATTCCCAGAGAATTTTACCTTAAGGTATCCAGAATTCTAACTCCTGGAGCAAATATCCCTAAATAAATCTCACAGGAATATCGCATAATATCAGAGGACGTATTCTTGACACGTCACATAGCTATCTTCACCCCGAACAGTATTAACGCTTCGAGGGGTTACAGTGACAAGAATCTGAAATGAGAATGAAAAGAGAGCCGCTCATAAGGCATCTCTCCGATTCCGTTTCCAGTGTGAATCTGATGAAGGTGGTAGCGCCCTCTTTATTCTTTGAAGCGATATACGAGGTGCTACAGATACTGTATTATAGGGAGGGATCGATAAGCCATTTTACAATAAAAGGAAGGGTCCATCAGGACGACATGGCTACCTCACCCAAAAATAGATTTTTCGCTTGGCTCAAAATTTGTTTTTTGGGCACAGGCCATGTCGTCCTGAGGGAAGTTTACCAGAGCATTTCTGTATCTGTGGATTCTCAACCGGTGCCGTACTCCCAAGAAAATATTTTGCTGGTCCGTCTAGACCTAGAGACCTATGATGTTACCGTCATACATCATTTCATCTAAGCATGAACTATATTAGTGCTTCCTGCCCCCTACAGGGAAGAGTCAGTATGAATTTCTGATATATCCCCCAATGTGACTACTCTTATTAACTATTGGATCACAGTTGTATTCACATAGGAACAAATTTTGCATCTCTACCACCATCCCCTTAGGGTACAACGTCAACCCTTCCTAAGGAAGGGTTAAAGTGAGTGGACTTTTTCTTGAATCAGGGAACAATCGTAAAAGACATACCATGATAAAAATATCCATATTTTAATTTTAATCCTAATGCTTAGTACATTTTTAATAAAATGAACTAGTATATTGAAATTTAATAAACATACATATCAGATCAATATTTATAAAATTTATAAAATGTGGATAATATCCGTTAAAGCATAAAGAAAACAGTCAACAGAAAATATTGTTTCGTCTACTAGGAAACAGATTTGCCACTTTAATTGAATTATTGATAATAATGATACAGTCTGTATACTGTTTATTTACACTAGCGTAAGAAACGCTTGGCACAAGTGTCCGTATTATGCTATAGTTCACCAACGTCAATGGAACAGTTCGCAAGGACACTTTCTTGGCCTATCGCTCAGTGTGTAGTAACATACAGTGACTACACACGCACCCTCTTAATTAATCGTCCAAAATTAATTACACTGTTCCTCGCAGATCTAAAACAGAAGGTTAAAGAATTCTACCTGCTGCTACCACAGACCTCTTGAGTTGCTCCACTTGCTTTGCATAGTGCATAAAGAACACCTTGGATGACTACCAGCCGGTGTACAAACAAGGATGTTCAAAGTCCGTTGAGATACTACCGCTAGAGAGTTATGGGGTCTTTTGACTGGCCAGACAGTACTACATTGGATCCTTCTCTCTGGGTACGGTTCATTTTCCCTTTTGCCTACATACACACTGAATAGTCTGGCCTATTCTTTACATATTCTCCTCTGTCCTCATACACCTGACAACACAGATTACCAAATAATTCTTCTTCACTCAAGGGGTTACTGCACTGTAATTGTTCAGTGGCCACTTTTCTCTTGGTTAGGGTAGAAGAGACTCTTTAGCTATGGTAAGCAGCTCTTCTAGGAGAAGGACACTCCAAAATCAAACCATTGTTCTCTAGTCTTGGGTAGTGCCATAACCTCTGTACCATGGTCTTCCACTGCCTTGGTTTAGAGTTCTCTTGCTTGAGGGTACACTCAAGCACACTCTTCCATCTTATTTCTTTTCCTTTTGTTTTGTTAAAGTTTTTATAGTTTATACAGGAAATATTTATTTCAATGTTGTTACTCTTCCTAAAATATTTTATTTTCCTTGTTTCCTTTCCTCACTGAGCTACTTTCCCTGTTGGGGCCTCTGGGCCTATAGCATCCTGCTTTTCCAACTAGGGTTGTAGCTTAGCAAGTAATAATAATAATAATAATAATAATAATAATTAAAGAAATTTTATGGAAGAGGCAACTTTCCTCGGATCATGACTAGCGGGTGTACTGTCTGGATCCGTTCTGCGAATAACACGGGTGATTTTCGCCCTTAGTTATAGATAACTTTGAACCCAGGGTTTCACCTCTGAATAGCTGTCCTCCCATAAAGTCTGAAGTTCTATGAAGATAGACCTTTAGGCACTCCACTGGACATAGAGATGCATCTTCCTTCAGAGGGCAGGTTCTCTAGGGACCCCACCTGATGGTGGGTAGCTTGTTCTTGGTAAGAAACATTGAGTCTAGAAATAGATTCAGTTCTCCATCCAAGAACTGGACGTGGCCTTCCTCTCTAGAGAGAGCCACTAATTCACTAACTCTGGCCCCCAAAGCGAGTACAAGCAGAAATATGACTTTTAATTCAAAACCTTCTAAGCACATTCCTCATTGTTCATTATTTATGCACAATGAAGAATCTTATCTAACGACCATGCAAAGGGTCTTTGGAAGCGCTGAATGGCTAAGCCTAGCATGGGCCTTCATAATTCATTAAGAACGTCGTTAGAAAGGTCGGCCTGTAAGGCATATAGTATCTGTCATGACAAGGCAGGCTTGAACAATAGTATTGTGTTGGCTGCTAAACCTTGCTCATGAAGGTGAATGAAGAATGATAAATAGGAATCTGTCTAGATTTTTTTTGGTTTCTTTGCCTTGACAAAGGATATCTGTTTCTTCCCTCAAGCCTTATGATGTCTTCTGGTTTCCTCCAAAAGTCTAAACAGACTTTTAACACCGAATCTTTTTCTCATCGCTAAGGAGAGAAAATCATGAGATGTAGGTTCCCTGTTTTCTGTGATGAAGCGAAGACAGTCGACTTCTGTACTCGCTGAGACAGGGATGGATCCGGTAGCGGTACAAATTTTAGTCGTAGTTCCAATGCCAGAGGGAACCACATGCTATTTGGCCACTTGTGGGCCACTATTGCTGCTTTCCGTTTGAAGGATCTAGGCTTGTCGAGGACCTTCAAAAGGAGGTTGTGCGGAGGGAACAGATAAATACTGGACCATCTGTTCCAGTCTAGGGACATAACGTCCACTGCCTCCGCTAGCGAATCCTCGTATAGGGACACGTAACGATCTATTTACTTGTTGTCTTTCGTCGCAAAGAAGTCTATCAGCAGCTCCGGGACTTGACTCGAGATGAAGGAGAACGATCCTGCGTCAAGGGACCATTCTGACTCTATTGGTGTAAACCTGGATAGAGCGTCCGCTGTCACATTGCGGAACCCTTGAATGTGAACTGCTGACAGGTGCCATTTCTTCCTTTATGCCAAACAAAAAATGGCCAACATCACTTGGTTGATTTGAGGTGACCTCGACCCTTGTCGATACAGGCATCTCACTATCACCTCGCTGTCTAGAACCAGTCTTATGTGGATCGATTGGCGAGGAGATACTTTCTTTAGTGTCAGAAGTACTGCCATGGCTTCTAGAAAGTTGATGTGAAATGACTTGAAAAGATTGGACCAAGCTCCTTGGACTCTCTTCTGATGAGAGTGACCTCCCCAGCCTTCCTTTGAAGCATCTGTATGGATAGTTACTGACGGAGGAGGAGGTTGAAGAAATATTGATTTCTTCAATTGCTTGGCATTGGACCACGGCTTGAGAAGCGTTCGCAGTTGAGTTGGTAGTGGTCTTATTAGATCTCTTCGCGCGTTTGATGCGTATTTTCTCCAGACTCCTGTTGCATCCTTTAGCTGTGCTCTTAGCACTGGACTTGATATCCGTTTGGATTTCAATAGTCTCTTGACAGATCCTGCTATTTTTTTCCTCTTCTTCCCAGGAATGGAAAGTCGACGTGACTCCAAATTCCAGTGGATTCCCAACCACTGAAATTTTTGAGTTGGAGAAAGTCGAGACTTTTCTATGTTGATCTTGAATCCCAAATGTTCCAGGAACTGGATCACTATCTTAGAAGCTTGCATGCATTCTGTCCTGGATGCTGCCCACACCAGCCAGTCGTCCAAGTAGGCTACTACTTGGACCCCCTTTAGGCGTAATTGATGGACGGCTGCGTTCGCAAGCTTCGTGAAAATCCTAGGGGCTATGTTTAGCCCGAAAGGCATGGCTCTGAAGGCGTAAAGTTTTCTATGTAACTTGAAGCCTAGGTAGGAGGAGAGGTGATGATTAATTGGAACGTGCCAATAAGCATCAGACAAGTCTACAGAGACAGTATATGCCCTCTTGGGCAGTAGGGTCCTTATCTGTTGAAGTGTGAGCATTCTGAACTTGTAGTTCACTATGAACTTGTTGAGTGGCGACAAGTCTAGAATGACTCAGAGTTTTTCTGAGTCCTTCTTTGGAACACAAAACAGCCTTCCTTGGAATTTGATGGACTTAACTTTCCGGATTACTCTTTTGTCTAAGAGCTCTCGGACATATTCTTCCAGAACGGGGGTTGAGTGTTGGGAGAATTGAGGAAATTGAGGTGGAGGACTGCTCCAGCTCCAACCTAGTCCATTCTTTATTAGGCTGTGGGCCCAGGGATTGAAGGTCCAGCGATTGAAGGTCCAGCGATCCCAAAATAGCTGTAGTCTCCCTCCTACTGGAAGTATCTCACTTCTGCTGTTGTGGACCTGAGGCCTTGCCTCCTTGACCGCGTCCTCCCCTGGATCCCCTTCCTCTTGAAGGGCGTCTAGAAGAACCTATGGCTGTTCCTCTAGCTTTCGAACGAAAGGAAAAAGTCTGCCTTTCGAAGGCTGGGATAAAAATTGGCGACTGTGTCGCCACTTGTTGAGGTACCAGCTGGTACGTGGTTGGAGGTTGTGCCACTATCTGAGGCACCGCGGTCACAGGAAGTTGTTGTTGTTGCTGTCGGTAGGGTTTAGCCGGCCGAGAGGATGGCCTAGGACTTTTCGTCTTCTTGGGTTGGGGACCCTCATCCGGATAAGACTTTCTTTTAAGATCTAAGCCCCATTTTTGAGAAGGTTCCTATTCTCTGTGGCAGCCTTGTCTACTACCTCTTTAACCACTTCGTTGGGAAAGAGGTCTTTACCCCAGATACGAGGGGAGATCAGTTTCCTCGGTTCGTGCCTCACCGCAGCCGAGGCGAACACGAACTCTCTACAGGCTCTCCTAGCTTTAATAAAGCTATAGAGATCCTTCGTAACTGTGGCCAGATGGGTTTTGGCCACTACCATGAAAATGTCCTGGTTCTTAGGGTCACTTGCCATCATTTCTAATGTCGTTTGCAACGACATTGATGCCACAAGTCTTTCCTTCGTCTCTTGCTCTCTGCGCAAGAGAACCTCCGACAGTTTTGGAAGTTCGTCACCAAACTGACGTTCAGCAATATCAGCTTCCAGCTTCCCGATTGAGAAGGTAAGGTGTACGTCCTTCCAGTCTTCTTGGTCCAAGGGCAAGGTCAGAGATAACGGCTTACACTCCTCCAAGGAGGGGCAGGGTTTCCCTGCCTCTACTGCCTTTAAGGCAGCCTTATTTCCCTTTTCCATGAAGGGAAAGGCTCTGGTAGGAGAGGCCACAAAGGAGGGAAGCTTCTTACTCAAGGCTTGCACCTTTGAGTTCGTGAAGCCCCTCTCTTTCATCGAGCTCGCTAGTAACGCCTGAGCTTTACTATGGTAAAAAACTATGACCTCCTTCGGCTCCGTCTCCTCCTTTGAGGCTGGTTCCTCCCTAAGACGGACATAGCAGTCCGGATAAGAATCTTTGTTGGGCAAAAATTCCACCTCTTCCAGGGGAATTGCTCCCAACTTTTCTGATATCAAGATCTTCCCGGTTGTCATTGGCATGTGTTCGGCATACCTCCAAGGATTGGTATCCGAGCACAAAGGAAGATCCTTCACGTTGAGTCGCTTCTGGGGCCCATGTGATGCTGCAAGTTTACGTATCTCCAGTTTCATTGCAGCTTCCTTCTCATCATTCTTCCTTTGAATTTGTTGGATCATCTCAACAATAGAAGAAAGAGTCCTTCCCAGTTCATCTGGGATAGCAGACGATGTAGAGGGAATAGGTTCTGGGTCCGGAACCGATGTAACCGACACCTCGTTGATTTCTTCCTCTTCTACTTGAGGAGCCTGGGACAGCTCCTCCTCCTGACCTTCTCCTAGAAGGTCCTTCTCTGTAGAATCCGACACCTCAGACATCTTATCGTCCAATTGGATGTCTTGAAGGGCGGCCGAGACTTCAGAATCTACTGGATTCTGGGCAGTTGGTATCTCCACCTGAGGCTTAGGAATGACTGCATCAGCCGATGCTTTAGGGAAAAGGTAGGCCCTCGTCTTCTCATTTGGAAGGTAGGGGCATGAGGTGTTTTTCTGAAAACCCCTCAGCCAGGTTTGTTACTTTTCCCTGGCAGCATCCCTTGACTCCGTCGACTTAGGGTTGTCAAAAGCCTCGGTAATAAGGTTAGAACATAATGTACAAACCTGAGGGTCCCAATACCGGAGATCATCTCTGGAGGCTGCGCATGCTTCGTGCCTCCTGCAAAACTGATATCCACAGAATTTCTTACTGCGGACATTACAGAACACACTCCCGCACTTCGGATGGTCCTCCTGTAAAGAGAAGAAAAATCCATGAGTATCAAGTGAAGGCTTTTCACTTATATTAAAACATGTAGCTTACACAGTAAAGCTATAAAAGAAAGAAGGAAAGACACATACTTGTATTTCCTGTCCAGTCAATTGCTGTAACCTCCCAAGATATTAAATCTAAGGTTAATTCTATTCTAGAATATCTTATGTAATTTCCTAAACGGAAATTTAAGGTGTAGTTCACACCTTGAAATAAAGTTTTAATATACGGGATAGAATGAATACAGAAAGAACTCACTTTCTATATATTGTACGGTCTCAACAAAAGGCTGTACAAGATAACATTAAGTATGTTGAAGAACTTTAGTGTTATCACAAACTCTGTACTGTAGTTTTATTAATGCAGTGTGTACTACACTACAAATATAGTAACTACTGTACATCGCATGCTGTTTTGCCGTTCAGCACGCGCCGGTACGTGCCGGCGACGTGCTGGCTGGCATTTACCCCTGTATAGTTCAAAGATATAATACCTTTAACTAATAGGCGGCAGGCCACTGGTTCGCAAATGTGTGCCGGCAGCTGAAAATACTAACACCCGGCTGCCGGCCGCTAATCGTAGTGGTCAGCCGATTTCGGGATGTGTTTCCACTGCCGGCAGGCAAAGGTAGCGAAAGCCATGCCTGCCGGCAATGGCTTAGAACCAGAGAACCTATACCTTCCCGGCTGCCAGCTGTTAAGCCGGCAGCCGTGCTAGGGGTACAACACATTAGTCAGAGAAACAGTATGGATGTAAGGTTATAAGGCGGCATTGCCATACGACCTTCCATCCAGAAAGAGTGAACTTATGGAAGGGGAGAATGTAGCATTTAGGCTTCCAAGGAATCCATAGCCTGCCGGACTCTACTGGCGGACATGGAAGGGAGACCAAGGGAGGTCTGGGGTTCACTCTGCAAAGAAAAAGGGGTCTCTGCCGGCCGACACGTAATTGCCGGCCGGCAGAGAGCTGAGCCAGTCCTCCATCCTAACCTACATTAGGTACGGAAGTAGGACTGCGGCCAAAGATGCAATGGCTAGGCCATCACTAAGAAAGAGAAGGGAGGGGGGAAGGGATAAGGGTCCTATAAACTTCGTTCTAGCAAGAGACACACTCAGCAGTTAGGGAAGCTCATCCTAACCTAGAGTTGTCTATTAGGGAGGAAGACTGGCAATACTTGCTATCCTCCTCCCAACCAGAACAAAGTTAGGTGAAATTATTTCGCCAGGCAACGGAGAAAACTCATTCTCCAGCCCGAGAAAAACAGCACAGGACAGTCTGCTAGACCACAAGAGGAAGGAATCATCTCGTACAGAATCCTTCAGACGTGGACAAGGGAAGCAAAGCTTCCTGTGTCCGCACCTAACCTAGCAAAGGAAACTCGTTCTCTATGCTAAGAAGAAGCAGACCACAGACTAGAAACTCTGATGTTCTGCCCTAACCCAAAAAACCAGTCACTCCGGTTATCAGGTCAGGACAGACATATCCTAGTATAGTTATACCTGAATATTATTCAGATAGAACCGCTAGGATTAAGCCTAAGGCTTACTCAGAGGGAGAGAGGGATTGAGCTTAGTCTCCGGAGGAGAAAAGAACAATTGGGGATGTGCGAAAGTATACTACTGTACCATAGGTTACTAGCCTAGGTGCGGTGAGAATCGATTACCTAGATCACCGAAACTCTCATATACAATCTTGGAAAGAAAATTCAACAATATCTTACATTTATAAAATATTTGCCTATAGCTTCAATAACATAGCACTCGGAAAAACTTATATCATGTATGAAAGTACTAGGGCCAGACGCCTACTATGAGATTCAGGGCCTCTGTAACACGGTTTTTTGGTCTTTGCTCCTTATCAAGGCATCGGATGTAGCTGAAAGTTGACATATGTATATTTTACAACCACACACAAATTTTGTCAGCATTATCAATAACCTAAACCCGATAGTTTTAATTTTTATAAAGTAAAAATGATCTAGCCGACGCCATGGGCAGTGATAACGAGCCAAGAGTCGAAAACATTCATTACGTAAGCAATGTAAACACCTTTTGACAAAATTTTGCCCCGCCCATCCACCGGACACCCATTCACCTTCTTCCATCGGCTCTGGAACCCATAACAGTCAAGAATGGCTAGCAGGATTTGGAATTGCCCCCGTGGTTGCAAAACTGCATTTATCTTACGACTTGCAACTTTATACAGTCAAGAGAAAGCCTGTGGCCATATTTACTATAGCCTGAATAGGTAATTATTCAGTTTCTAGTTTAAATCCAATGTTTATGGTCTGATTTGTATTTAGCGTAACATGATTATAATACTTGTAATGTCACTCAGGCTTTTGAACATTTCCATTAACTATTCGCTATGCCACCAAGAGAGAGAGAGAAAGAGAGAGATTGTATGTAAACAGTCTTGATATAACTATTTTTGTTAAAATAAGAATTTTGTGCTAAACTCTCCATCAGACCAACGGATCATCCGATATCATTTTTTTTTTCTTCTTCTTAGGCCGTACGACCGTGTTGGCTATGTTTTGGGCATGACTGCATTTTGTAAATAAATCATGAATAGTTTTAGGAGTTTTATTTGTACATCTTATGGGAATTTATAGGAGTAAAGTGAACATAATTCATTTATCCTTTAAAATAATTACTACATGTAGCAAAACAAATAGTAGTAAAGATGATAATGCAATGAAGGAATGATACCAAACTTTATCTTTACCTTCAACATCGGCAATAACATACCCAGTTGCCATAAATTTGTCAGCTTAATGAAATAGCCTATCATCTAATGTTAAACTTAAATTCTGAGGAGGCCATGGCTTATTGCACAGTGAAAAAACATGACAAAGACTGTATGAATGGCGGAACGATACATAAATGTGGGTGGGGTATCTATGCTAGCGTAGTAATACTACTGTAGCAGTAGTGCCACAACAGTAGTACGTATACATGAATTAAACGTTTAGGCCAACTGCTGGGATCCTTGAGGATCATTTAGCACTTCTTACAACTACTCGAGAAATAAGTTTTATAGCCAGAATTTCAATTTTCTGATCCAACAATGCCCATGATAGCCTTCAGTGTTATCCAGAATTATAACGAGGCTAAAGTGGGTGGAGCCTCGTGAAGTCATCATTCTGACGATAATTATTGGTGAAAGTTTAAAGCAAAATACGGTACCGGCTATTTTTTTTTTTTTTTTTTTTTTTTACAGTAAATAGATCGGTAGATAGACAATAAATAAAAATTGCTTGACATTGGATATAGCAGTTATCAAATCAAGCTTGTCTACTACGTTTTTGAAAATTACCAACTATTCCCTACACCTTGTCAATCTGATTGTGAGCTATAAAGTAGACTGTAATTTCTTAGGAAACTTATTTTGGGAGTTGAACTAATAATCGAAGTGTTTTTTGTATTTATTAACATATTTTGTTGGTTTGTTCATTATGACAATTATCAGTGGAGAAGTTTTAGAGTTCATAAAGGTGTACCGTTTTGCTTTTATTTAAAATTTTGTGTCATTGTTGGCAGAGGTATAGCCTTCGTTACGTATAGCCAATCATCGATCGAGAAAGAGGGAAGAAATGCCGTCATAAGTTACGTAACGAGTGCGTTCGAAACCTTTTCTCTGAGTAAGTTGGCCCGTCTTCAAAAAACGTCACTTTTACATTATAAGTACCAAATTTATTCAACCTACGTAATGCAGAAATTTATGTGTAGATATAATGTGCATTCTGAAGAAGCGTTATATTTATGAAATTCATAGATAGAAGATTATTGCGAAAAAACCGTGTTACAGAGGCCCTGAATCTCATAGTAGGCTACTAAGCCTCGCGAAGGGCAAGATCGGTTACCTAGATCGCCGAACTAAAAACTAACGGCATCATATAAGCATTCTTAGAGGAGCTAAATAGCTAGATTATTAAAGCATAACAAACTGGGAACGTCGCTCTAGCTAACTAAATGACCCATAAATATTGAACGACAGCATCCAGGATGCCTCCGGTAGGCAACCGCTCTTGTTTACGTTAATATCACTTTTGATTTAATTCAAAACGACAAGAGCTTACATTTATACACAGTAAAGATAATACTCAACTTTCCACAGGCAGAAGAGGCCGGGGAAGGCATCAAAATGTTGAATTATATCCAAAATAACTAGAGAACACAAGGGAAAACACTAAGTAGTAGAGCTACACGAAAAGGAATAAAGAGGACGCTACCACCTTCATCAGATACACACTGGAAACGGAATAGGAGAGATGCCTTATGAGCTGCTCTCTTTTCTTTCTCGTTTCAGATTCTTGTCACTGTAACCCCTCGAAGCGTTAATACTGTTCGGGGTGAAGATAGCTATGTGACGTGTCAAGAATACGTCCTCTGATATTATGCGATATCCCTGTGAGATTTATTTAGGGATATTTGCTCCAGGAGTTAGAATTCTGGATACCTTAAGGTAAAATTCTCTGGGAATATCACTGCAGTCAAATATACCCTAGGAAGCTACCTTTTATTAACTTCCATCAGGACGACATGGCCTGAGCCCAAAAATACTATTAGACAAACCTTTTCAGTACCATGTCATACAATTTTTCAAGATCCACAATACTTTTAAAAGTAAACTTCGCTATTTCCTTTTAGATACTTCTCTTGGACTTTTATTGCTATGAAAATAGTGTTTACTCTGCTCTTTCAGTTCATAAACCCAAACTGTTGTTTATATAGAGTATATCTATCAATACACTCAACCCTCTTTCTTCTATTCGCTCTAATACTTTGAATACAAGCTCCGAAAGTACTAATCCTCTGTAGTTCCCGATATGTCTCCTTGTTTATATAATTTAATCATCCAACTGTCTTCCCAGACCCTTGACATATCCTTTTCATCCCAGACCTTCCAAAAGTGTGTGCACCCACTCTTTGCCTATATTTTCCATTGCTTTGATAATTTCTATTGTTACTTCTGACTTTCTTGTGGCTATATTTACCTTTCCTTTCTACATGGCATTCTCGACTTTCCTTTCTCTGATGTTTGCTGTTGGTCGTTCTACTAGAACTAGCAGAACAATCCCTGTGTTCAATATTTGTAAAAGATAGTCTTTCCATCTTTTCTTGACCTCCTCTTCCTCAGTTAAGATATTTCCATTTTTATCTTTGATAATTCCTCGCCTACAGCCTGCCTTGGTTTTTTTTATCGCTTCTGCAATTCTGTAGATTATCTTTTCTCACTCTTGAGTTCCCATCCTCTCATACCCGTCTCTCCTGGTTTCTCCCTTTGTCATTACTGCCATTCTCTTTGTTTCTTTCTCTATCCGCCTATATTCCTCACTAGCGTGGTAATTGGTATGTTCTTTCCAACTTCTTCTGGCTAAACTCTTTTCATTCACAGTTATTTAAACCTCTTGACTCCACC
>NC_090764.1:54025914-54028414 GCF_036898095.1 Palaemon carinicauda | reverse complement strand
GATTTTGCTTCCAAATTAATGAAGAATATTTTTGCCTGACGTTTCAAGACGTAAATGTGTATCAACAACTGTAAACTCCTTCTGAAGTCCAAATATATGACTGTGGGGCCCAAGCAGTCAGGTTTGGTTCTTTTACTCAACCATACTGCCAGGTGATTACAAATACAGCATAAACACTCTTAATGATATGTCTGTGATATAACTTCAGGCATATACTGAGTACCTTATTACAATTCCTTATTGATTCATATATACATATGTGTACCTATATACTGAGATGTAGGTATCTTGCAATTTAGTTTGTTAGTTTGAGGTTCATCGGGTAATTCTAACTGTCTGTGAATTTATATAATTGGTTTTATCGAAATAAATTTAAAAAGAAAATATACGTTTTTACTCTTATCAATAATCACAGTATAATTTAGATTGATGATTTATATTGTACCAACGCCAGTGAGTTTTCTATGATTATGAAAGTTCTTCCAGGAACTAGTATTTGGGCCCTCATTTGTCACTCTCTCCTAATTTAGCAGTCCTTGCGTTGAAGATCCGTATTTCCCTATGATTTTCTTTCAGTAATACTTTTCATAACAATATCTTTATTTTCATTTTGGCCTGTTAATTTAAAAGAAAAAAAGCAAAATGCAAGATTGCAGTATATGCAATGCACCCTTGCAAATATGCTGTTGCTTATTAGTTCCTGCAAGATCAAGGTTCTCGATATTATCATATGCATGATTGCAAGGATATACAGCTTTTGTTGCTGACATCAACACGCTGAATTACCAAGGTGATTTGCACCCACGGGCACTTGTTAAGCCTTCTTAATATTCGCAGCCTGTAATTACTTTTTTATTATTTTTTCTTGCCTTCGGCTTCTTTGTGGAAAGGTTTTCTTTCCTTGTTCAGGCAGAGCATTTTTCGAAAGCTTAGTACAAGGTACACAAAAGAAGAGAGTTTGCCTTATATCTAAGCAAAACTATTCAATTTATTATATTTGTTTTCCTTGTAAGAAAAGATCTGTAAATAAAGTTCTCCTTTTCTAAATCTTCATTGAATATTTTTGAGTCGGGATTTAGTTACTCATGAACTCCCGTCTTAAATTCTTGCTTTTTTTCTGCCAAGATTTCCAAACAATTTTGAGAAAATATTTCATCATTCTTAGTTTCTGGATATAATCTTCCAGCTTTTCCTTTATATTTCACTATTAATAAGGTACACAACATTATTTCTAAGACTTGATCTCTTATTAGTTTTACATTTCTCGCCAAAGATATCATAGTATATTGTTGTGAAATTTATTATCTTGTTTGAACATAATCCCTTTTGATATGATTTTTTTTTTAATGTTGAAACAGTAATTTGGAAACTTTTATACTGTTATGGCTACGTAGAATTCTTTATGCAGGTAAAGTAGAACCGTATGTCTCGAAAAACGTATTATAACCATCTCAACAGTTGGTATGCTATGAAGACATGCACTTGTTAAGTGGACCCTCTAGTGCTTACAGGGTCTTAACATCTTTACGACTTTGCAATTATCTATCCTTGCTTTAACAGGTATTAAATTGAGGAAAAGATCATATCTTTTTTACCATTTCTGTTTCATATAAATCACGTTCATATATCATGCTGACGACAATTGATCAAAATATTGCTCTTATAAAATTAATTTAAAAAATTTTCAATTGGATTACGTACAGGTATAAGATTAAGAGGGAAAATTTACAGACTTTTGTATTGAGAGAGAGAGAGAGAGAGAGAGAGAGAGAGAGAGGAGAGAGAGAGAGAGAGAGAGAGAGAGATACTTTCTTTGGGGTTAGGTCGTGTGCGTAAATGTAATTTTGTGGTAAGCAACGCTGGTTATGAGAGACAGTGAAAAATAGTGTTCTTGAGGGAAGCCATTAGAAATACCCAGAAAAATTAATAAGCTTGTGGTTGCCTCGTGTACTTGCTCTTTCGAAAGCTGCTGGATCAGTTGACCTTGCAAATATCTGCTGGGGATATGGACCAGTATTTATTGATTTCAAAACCTCCATATTGTTAGACCTTCCAACCTTTTAATACCCAGTTTATCATGCTATTTAAGAAGTATAATCCTGTTTACTTAACTTTTTTTCGTACCTTTGTGAACTTCAAATGTAAAAAAATTCAAACTGTAAGATAAAATTAGATTGTTCCAAAGCTTACCGATTACAATCTTTCTTGTTTGCTACAAACATCAAGCGAAGCCGCCAACGCTTGAATGTCCATGAAATAGCCTGGAGAAGAACTTTATTCATAACTTTGTTGGGTGTGTACGATTATATGTTCAGGAGAGAGAGAGAGAGAGAGAGAGAGAGAGAGAGAGAGAGAGAGAGAGAGAGAGAGAGAGAGAGAGAGAGAGAGAGAACACATTTAACCAAGGTAAATCAGTCAAGACTCCGTGGCACGCTATGATTTTAACGGCTCATTCACTACAGGTTATTGCCTGTATGCCACTTAGCTATCGACATATTGA
>NC_090764.1:54015914-54020914 GCF_036898095.1 Palaemon carinicauda | reverse complement strand
ATATATATATATATTATATATATATATATATATATATATATATATATATATATATATATATATATATATGATGGATACATAAATGTATATATGTGTGTATGTATTTATGTATATGAACCGGTGTGTTATATATATATATATATATATATATATATATATATATATATATATATATATATATATATATATATATATATATATATATATATATATATACACATATATATATGTGTGTGTGCGCGTGTCCTGCATCCATACTGAATCGTTGATGAAGTCCCTATGCAGTAAATCCTCCACAATATTAGATACATATTTGTATATGGGAACACAGAAAGCGCATCAACTTCGTCAAACACCCCTTCCTACGCCCTGCATTTCATCTGTGTCTTGCATGAACCCTTGGGCTTTTTGGAAATCAAGGTATTTTCCTTCCAGCACATCGTTTTTTTTTTTTATTCTTTCTTCTGCTTCTATCTCCTAGAAGTTCCATTCTTGCAGTTGACCGATTCACCTCAAAATGCTCCTACCCATTTTCACATCTAAGGCATCAACTTCTAAATATCTATGTATTTCAAGCCCTATTAATTCTTCTTGCACCAAATGAACTACGCAAGCCGATCGTGTAATATTTTCATTTTTTTTTCTTTCTTTTTTTATTTGCATTCAACATCCAGACTTCTGTTTTATATAAATGAGTAATTGTAGATTGATAAAATTCATGAACATTGATATAGGTTAGAATGAACTTTTTCATTACAAGTACGTAATGACTTCTCTTTTTGTGATTCAGGAGCTATTTTTGTCATCATCACACTTATCAAAATTAAATAAAATGAAAATATGAACCTTATACGAGGAGATATTAGGTTCGCTTTGGACTCTTTTTGAACTGTTCTATTGTACGGTCTACTTAGGGGTTACGATGCGTGATTTGACACTTTTGTCTCTCTACAAAATCAAAAGTTCTTGACTTTTGTGGTTCTCACGTTTTTGCATTGGAAAGATACTGTGGGTATGTGAAGCAAGAGCGCTGTAGTTATCCTAAAATTAAAAGACTTCGTGTTACCGGAGTAGGAAATTTCCATACATCTTCCATTTCAGTATATGAGATTCAGATAATGATTTGTTTACAATCGAAACCAATAGATGAAGTCAATGAGCATTGCCCCTTTCAACGAGTTAGTCATTCGACCAATTTAAAAAGTCGAATAGCAACATATATATTTTGACATGCCAAAATGCAAAGGTGGCATCAAATCCAAAATCTGTGAGATTTAGGCTTTAGGAAGGGCAATTTTCATAGGAAGTATATAATACCAAAGTACACGAAACGATAGCCCTAGTGATACTTAAGGATCTGCATAAAATAATTATCAGAATCTTGGTTCTAATTTCAAAATACCTTATCATAAGATGACTTCATGTGTCTTTTCAGTTATATTCTTACTCTCTGTAATAGGGATGGATACTCCCAAAATACATGGAAAGCAGAATTTTGTTGGTCAAGTAATCGTTTGAACTGAACTATTTTATATTACTTTTGCAGAATATGTGAAGAATGAACGTGATCTTTAATTGTTTTGATTATTTTACTTTAAGTTTTATCACCGTATCTCCCCAATTAACATTTTTGTTGATTAGATGGTTACAAGTATTTTTGCACGGAAAGCAGATTTTTTTTTTATTTTCCAATGACAAAGTCTAAAAGTTGAGGCGGCCAATTTTAACACCATGAAGTGTTTTCTTCCCCCTATTATTAAAGCACTGCACTAACTCTCTCCGTCCCTCCAAGGTATTGCTCATGTTTCGCACGCGTATGTTTTCTGTAATATCCCTTCCATTAAAGATGACGCTGAAATATTTATCCTTTGACAGGGCATTCAGTGTATCACTAATCCTAGGAATTGGTTGCTTCTGTGCTCTACATAGATTAGAAACATTAAAACTGTTGCCTTCTCATTAATTTACTATGGGGCAAATACGATTCATTGACTGATCTGATCAGTTATTATTTATACTAGCTTTTATATATGTTGTACTCTCCTTAATGCATGCCACATTTCCGCTTACGAGAGGTACTGCTTTCATTCACTCAAATTATACTTTGTAGATGCAACTCTTTTATTCTAAAATGCAGAATATATTATATAGAATTATGTTTAAAATTTAGTCTTTCGAACATGTGGGTAGCAGTCATAAAAAGTTACCTTCATGTCGTAACCAGTAAGTGCAGGAAATTTGTAGGCTTCCAGCACAAGGAGTGGTTTTTAGGCGTAGCTGGTCCGTAATCTATAGTGCTTAAATGAAGGCTACAGTATATCTTTCCTTGTTAGATAGGGGAGGAGGGGTAAACATCTCTGGATGTATGATTACATCTCATATACATCAGTTTTTAAGTCGATATACTGTTAAATAGATATAGGATGTTCTGACCTACTAAATATTATGTGAAAATGTACCTTCTGTGGTAGTTATTTCTTCATCACCGATGCCTAAGTTAATTATAAGCATTTATGTAACGCCATGGATTCATATTTTATGGGAAAGAACTAAAATACAGCATAGTGAATATCAAATATTTTTTTATAATCAGGACACTTTTTTCAGTCCAAGTGCTTACACCCAAATTTGTTTTGGTTGTTTAAATCACATTTGCAATAAAACCACAAGTTTATTTGCCTACCTAAAAACAATTCCAATGTCTTTGATCCTATGTCCATTTGAAATCCGAAGTCTTCCATCATAATTTTCAATCTAATGTCCGAAGGTTTCTTGCTTCCTTGTAATTATGCTAGAGTGTTCTACTTCTTGCCTTTAAAATGTGTAGGGCCTCAGTCCATCCTTAAAAAAAAAAAAAAAAAAAAAAAAAGTTATCTTAAACCCCTCGCAATGTTATATAACCATTTTAATATTTGAAATTAGCTCTTTCGCCTTCCAGGATTTTTATAATCGTCCCTCTCGATTTTGAATTGTTTTCAGTTGACAAATAGGATGTTGAGTGCATGTCTGAACGGGAACCCCGCAAATTAGAATAGGTAATATCAGTACTTGTTTTGGAAGTATGCAATTTATGGAAAATTACGTATTTGTGTCCTTATATGACTAAATTTGAATGAGATTCCTTTCATTCTTTTACTGTGATTACTTTGAAGATAGATTTTAACTATTTAAAAATTTACTTTATTCAAATCTTATGTTCTGATAGGTAATAACAGTCCATTCCCTCTTCTCTATCAGAGATCTGAATTTTCACATTTCTTTGGACTTCCTTTAGGAAGATTCAATTAAGAAATACATTAGCGTTTCCATTTTTCATATCAGTCCATTCACTAACCCTACTAAACAACTTTTAATCTCTCTGTACAAAACTGATCTAAGATTGTGATGAAATAGTTTTCTTTCTTTACTCGAATGAACCAGTCAATTTACCTAACCACTGGCTTTGCGCTTTCCTCTTCATCAGATATCCCTGTCCAGCGTGAGGTACAATTGCTTTTTTTTTCATTTTTAAGTTTTATTTCGGAAAATGTAACACCCATCATCTAACCCACCCCATTCAATATTCATATGTAGGAGATAAATATGTTTGATGTAAATTAAGATTTTATTGTATTATCTTTATCGTCATGATTTCTATACGACTTTTCTCTTCATAATCATTAATGAAAGTAATAAGCCCTTGATATAGACATTATATAGCTTATTTTCTTGTTTGTAAATACCGTTACTAAAGCACTGAAATTTCGTAAAGTTATCTGTCAAGTGGACAGTGTGTTGCTAAGGCACTTTGATATCAACTTCTTCTCTTATTGGATATGCAAATCTTATTTAAGACTATCACGCCTCTTTGTTATCTATGGAATATTGGTGGTGATCCTTGTAATTCTCGCCCTTTTTAGGTTCTTTGACCAGAACCTGTTAAAGATACGGACCTTCATCTCGTGTACTTCGCAATGGTGACTGAGAATCAAGATCAGTGTGTCGTGAAAGGTCAGACAGCGGAGCTGGTCTTTACAAAGGAAATGAAACATGTGGATGTTCTCCGTCCTACCTTTCGCTTCTTCTATAACAAGATACCAGACCCATGTAGTTAAAAGTTAATTGCTCGCTAGCAGTACTTTAGTTTATGTAATCACTGTCATAATACCAGATGTGAAGGAGAATTACGCAATAAAAATATTTTTTTTTTTGTTGCCATAATATTATGCAACATAAGGAGGCTTGTTACCATGTAGAACAAATGTTGAAGAATCACTTAGTAGAGTTTTCACAGATTGTTATGGTTCTTAACTGGTTATAGAATATAATTTACGACGAAGTAGAATAAAATGGCTACAAGCATGAAACGTTAGGCATATTGAAAAATTGATAATGATACATACAGAACAAATTTAGAAATTGGTTGTAACAGTTCAACATGGGAAATTCTTCCTATAAGAAGCATTTCATTACCTTAATAGATGTGTCACATCAGATGTCGCTTGATTTTGTGAAACATTTTCACTATATCTATCAAGGTTACCACTTGAAATAAAATTTAAAGAATTTCTAATGATAATCATTATAAAAAGCAGATTTTAATATTCGCAAAGAGTTTTGCAGAGAATGCTGTTGCGACAACTTTTTTTCTCTTTTGTCAACGCAGAGTATTTCTCTCTCTCTCTCTCTCTCTCTCTCTCTCTCTCTCTCTCTCTCTCTCTCTCTCTCTCTCTCTCTCTCTCTCTCTCATCATTTGGCCTCAGGTGAGGTAAACACACCCCTTAAATAAAATCCATAACCCCCTCCCTTTTAAAGTCCTTTCATCTGACTTTAGGCTTTGGCAAAAGTTTGGGTTCTTCACTGATACTGCAATGGATCAGAAAGGTTTTTTTTTTTGGGGGGGGGGGGGGGAAGGCATAGGAAATTGGCGATTGGAATCGAAAACGAGTCATTACCATATATTTTTTATTATTAACAATTTGTGATACTATCGTCGTTATGAGAACTATTCATTTTCCTGA
>NC_090764.1:53998414-54010914 GCF_036898095.1 Palaemon carinicauda | reverse complement strand
ATTAGCCCTGATTATGTTTCATCTACTTGTTTTTATAACGTATTTATATTTCAGTATATTTCTCGCATTCCTTTGTTTTCTCAGGCCACACAGACTCATACTATTAGGTGGAAGAATGTCAAGAAAGTCAGTATATATTTTTACTTATGTTTTTATAGTAAAACGGGTTATAAGTAAAATTTTATGCTTTTTAATTTATATAAAACTTTATGATAAAATAAAATAATTGCGTGTATGATTCTACGAATAGATTTAGTACTTTTCAGCATTCATTAATATCGCCTCTACTGTCAGATTGACCAAAAATGCTGAAAATATTCTCAAAATATTTACCAATACTGGTGTCAGCATTATACAGTATATCTAGAAGGATGATGGATAACAATATAGACCTAATTCTGTGAAAGCGAAACTGCTATGACCCTGGCTTTGATTTTTATTTTGCTTATTTTCTGAAGCTTCGTAAACACACCTCCTTCCTCACCGTTATCCCTACTTTAAAGGGTCGGTTGCCTGATGCGTCCCTCTTCAACGCCTTCTATCAAAGGCATCCTCTTCCACCAGACCTCTTCTCTCCATATCATCTTTCACCTTATCTCGTCATGTAATTCTCTGCCTCCCTCTTGATTCTATGTTAACTTTTAATCTCTCCTTGTATACAAAATGTATTCATCTTGGTTAACTTTAATAATTTAGTTTTAACTTTAAAACGCTGACCAGTGATTTGCCAATGCTATTGTAGTAAAAAAAATAATCAATGAGGAGGTCTTCTTTCCATGCGTGTCTGTGTCCTTGTAATGCATGGTTCACGTCTTTTCTTTTGACGAGTCTGTGACGGGCCGAGAGAGGAGTTGTGAAATCAAAGGCAGATTGGAAACGACTGAGTTATATTGTTGTGGAACACTCTCCTTATATACAAAACCTCAAGGCAACAGGACATGACAAGTTCACAAGACAGACAATATCACAGAGGAAAAACCAGACATGAATTTTCATGTTCGTTTTAGTGCGAGGGAGGAGCGAAGATACAAGCATAATATATACAAAGGAATTATGTACAATTGTGTGAAACACGGCTGGTACATGGCTCCCCCCCCCCTAAAAATGACATACTGTACATGTTAAATAGGGCGCCCTGATCTAGAGAGGCAAACTGTAGGCGGGTCATCTGGCAGAAGATAAGCAGGTTTTAGACGATCAATGGAGACCCAGTCTTCTTTGCCCCGAATGTTTAGGAGGAATGCTTTCGGACTGCGTCGGATCACAAGGAAAGGTCCCGTGTAAGGGGGCGTTAACGGTGGCTTGCTGGTGTCGTTGCGCAGGAAGACGTGCGTTGCAGAGTGCAAGTCCGTTGGTATGTGATGCTTCGCTGGGGGCTTGTAAGTCTGGCGGCACGGAGTAAATTTTCCCACGACGTGACGTATGCGCTGGAGATCGTCGGAGGAGGTTGTAGAAGGAAAAAACTCGGCAGGGACGACCAACGGGTCGCCATACACCATTTCGGCTGCCGAGACGTCGAGGGCGTCTTTAGGAGTGGTCCTTAGTCCAAGGAGGACCCAGGGAAGCTGAGTAAACCAGTTGCAATCCTTGCAGCGGTACATCAAAGCTGCTTTGAGGGTGCGATGAAAACGTTCAACCATTCCATTGGCAGCGGGGTTGTAGGCCGTTGTCTGATGTAGGGTGATGCCCAGGAGATTCGCTAATGACGTCCATAATTGAGAGGTGAAAGTGGTTCCCCTGTTAGAAGTAATATGCTCAGGGATACCGAAACTTGAAATCCATCCAGAGAGTAAGGCAGATGTACATGAGGCGGACATTGCAGTTTCCATGGGAATGGCTTCAGGCCAACGAGTGGAGCGGTCGATGACGGTAAACATGTAACGATGTCCTTGTGATGTGAGTAGGGGGCCTACAACGTCGACGTGAATGTGTGCGAAACGACGCTGAGGTTGAGGAAAGGTGCCCACTCCTGAATCCGTGTGTCGATGTACTTTGGAAGTTTGGCAAGAAGTACAGGCACGGACCCAATCCTTAGCATCCTTAGAAATGCCGTGCCAAATGAACTTTGCCTTCAGCAGCTGTGCAGTAGAACGGCACGAGGGATGTGAAAGGCCGTGGATAAAATCAAACACCTGTCGGCGCATGGGAGCAGGAATCCAAGGTCGCGGTCTACCAGTACTGACGTCACAGAGGAGGGTGGTGTTGGAGTTTTCGAGGGGAAAATCCTCCCAACGGAGGGACGTGCAGGATGTCCTACAAGCTTGATACTCTGGATCCTGTCGTTGGGCTTCAGCCAGGCCGTTGTAATCCAATCCCAGTTGAACGGCAGCCAACGTGTTTCTTGACAGGGCATCGGCAACGGGATTCATTTTCCCAGGGACGTATTGGAGGGTGCAATTGTATTCAGTCACGGCGGAGAGATGTCGGCGTTGACGGGCGGATCAGGCGTCAGACTGTCGAGTGAAGGCGTGCACAAGAGGCATGTGGTCTGTGCGAATGACGAAGGGCGTACCTTCTAAGAAATGGCGAAAGTGACGGACAGCCAAGTGCACCGCCAGCAATTCTCGATCGAAGGTAGAATAACCCGATTCTGCCTTGGACAGTTTTCTGCTGAAGAAGGCCAATGGGCGGGGCGAGCCTTTGACCACCTGCTCGAGTACTGCACCAATAGCGACGTCGCTGTCATCGGTGGAGAGAAGGAGAGGGGCGTGTGGGATAGGAAAAGTGAGAGCCGCAGCAGTTGATAGGGCCTTCTTTGCATTGCAGAAGGCCGCTTCTTGAAGGGGACCCCACTTCAAGTCCTTTGGCTTGCCCTTGAGGGAGGCGTAGAGGGGAGCAAGAGTGGCGGCAATGGCTGGCAGAAAGCGGTGATAATAGTTGATCATGCCCAAGAATTCCTGCAGAGCTTTGACGGTCGAGGGCGTGGGGAAATTCTGAACGGCTGCTACCTTCTCAAGGAGGGGATGGGCTCCTTCAGGAGTGATACGGTGCCCTAAGAACGACACTTCGTTGGCGCCAAAGGTACACTTGTCGTACCGGACTACAAGGCCGTTTTGTTGCAGGCGGTCGAGCACGATGCGCAGGTGACGGAGGTGTTCCTCTTTTGAGGAGGAGAACACAAGTATGTCGTCCACATAACATACACAGAAAGGGAGGTCCTCTAAGATGCCATCCATGAGACGTTGAAACGTTGCCCCAGCATTACGAAGGCCAAAACAGGAGTAATTGAAGGTGTATGTGCCAAACGGAGTGGTGATGGCGGTCTTGGGGATGTGTTCTGGGTTCATAGGCACCTGATAATACCCCTTCAGGAGGTCGAGCGTAGAGAAAACCTTTGCTTTGTGCAGGTAGGAGGTTACATCGGCAATGTTTGGGAGGGGGTAGTGATCCGGTTCTGTTTGCATGTTCAGGCGCCTGTAATCCCCGCACGGACGGAGGGAGCCGTCTTTCTTCAGAACGATGTGTAAGGGTGACGACCATGGGCTGGAGGCCTTTTGGCAAAGGCCCATTTTCTCCATTTCGGCGAACGTCTGTTTGGCGGCTGCCAATCGTTCCGGTGCCAGACGTCTGAATTTTGCGAAGACTGGGGGTCCCTTCGTCTTGATATGGTGATAAATACCGTGCTTGGCAGGAACCGTGGGCGTTTGGCGAAGTTCTGGACGGAAAACTTCCGGGTACGACGTGAGGAGGTGGGCGTAGGCATCCGTGGGTGCGCTGATATGGAGAGCGAGGTTAGAGGGGGCGGGTTGAAGAGGTGTCGACAAGTACGAGTCTGCGTTGACCAATCGTCGGCGGGCGACATCGACCAGAAGGTGGAAATGAGAGAGGAAATCCGCACCGAGGATTGGCATTGTGACGTCAGCAACGAGAAACTTCCAATTGAATTTACCGTTTCCGAACGATAATGTGAGGCTCTCGTAACCGTAGGTGGGTATCGCAGATCCGTTGGCAGCTACCAAGCGGACGTCGGCAGATGTAGACAGACTACGTTGTGCCTTGAAGAGTTTCCTTGGCAAAAGAGAACGACAAGCACCCGTGTCTACCAAAAATCGCACGCCCGTTCCTGCATCCTGTAAAAAGAAAAGATTAGAAACATGGGAGGCCACCGCCACAAGCGATGGCCTACTTACACGTTTTTTGGCCACTGACAATCTTTGGCACATTTCTTCGCGGTTGCCCCGAATCTGAAGTGGTAGTAGCAAAACTGCGGTGGATGGGAGGTAGTAAGTGGCTGTAGAAGTCGTTCCTTGGGGCGCGAGCGATTGGTGGGTGGTGGGCGGCTTTGTCGCCGCTTCGGCACGTCACGGGGTAGGCGTGTATGTCCTACGGCATTCATGTCAGCTTCGGTTGACGTTGAATAGGCATCCTCGTCGTCAGGGGTGGAGGCGTTGATGGAGGTCTTGAAGTGGCTGTCCATAAGGGCGTCGGCTTTGGCCATCAAGTCCTTTATGGGTAAACTATCGACATCAGGTATGGCAGCGCGCACAGGTTCAGGTAAACGGCGTATCCAAAGGTCACGGAGTAGGTTCACCTCACGAGGAGAGCCGTCTGCGGCAGGTTGAAGGCGAGCGATACTGGTCATTTCCCTGAGGGCAAGCGAAGCCCTTTGGTCCCCCAACGGTTGTTGCGAGAGCTGAAAAAGCTTTGCTATACGGGCGGCTGGCGACGGCGAGTACTTTGTTCACAAAGCCAGTCGGATATTTCTGGGAAGGTGTCCTCGGGTATCGCCACGAGAACATAATCCGCTTTGGTGGTTGAGCGAGTCACGCCCCTGATACGAAACTGGACTTCTGCGAGCTGAAACCAAGCAAACGCCTCTCCGCTGGCAAACGATGAAAGTTTGAATGGAGCGGCCGCAGCACCAACTGCCGTAGAGTCCGCCATAGTGCCAACGATGAAGGGGCGAGGGGGTGGGGGTGGAAGGCGGTGGGAGCGAGTCGACTTCCGGGGTCACCAATGTGACGGGCCGAGAGAGGAGTTGTGAAATCAAAGGCAGATTGGAAACGACTGAGTTATATTGTTGTGGAACACTCTCCTTATATACAAAACCTCAAGGCAACAGGACATGACAAGTTCACAAGACAGACAATATCACAGAGGAAAAACCAGACATGAATTTTCATGTTCGTTTTAGTGCGAGGGAGGAGCGAAGATACAAGCATAATATATACAAAAGGAATTATGTACAATTGTGTGAAACACGGTTGGTACAAGTCAAAATAAACCTCTACTTACTCCGGCAGAGCGAGAAATTTGTATAACCTGAAGCATATTTGCAGTATGCCTTTTATGATTCAATGTATGTACATGGAATTGGCTTGGTAAATCAAATGTCAGCGTTTCAGTTCTCACAAGAGGTCTGTCATATCATCAAATTCCTGGCTGAATAACCTCTGTATTATTCTTACTCCTCGTCATTACCTTTAAGTAGGAATATTTGATATGCGTTGTCATTGAAAAGGGAGGGGGTGCCAGGCACTATGTAATACCATTGATATGGATGCATCTGGCTCTCTATAATTCTAAATGTATAGAAGAACGTACCGGAATCCTGCATTCTGTCGACAATTTCATAAGGTGTTTAAAGGTCACTCATGAAAGGCAGAAGCAAGGGTAGTGACATTGCCATAGCAAGCAGGACAATGCCCTAGAGACTGACCATATATACATATGAACAACACCCAAGAACGAAGGAGGGCCAGACAATGGCTGCTGAGGACAGCAGATAGACCTATAGGCTTCCCCAAACCCCCCACCCTTAACTCGCAAGGATATTGAGATTGCAGCTACCAAAGGAGCTAACGAGTTTGAGAGGGACTCGAACCCCAGTTTGGCGTTCACCAGTCAGGGACGTTACAACATCGGCCACCACAATCTTAGGTCAACATTTCAAATTTTCAAAGAAACTTTTCCTTTTATTTTTCCTTTTCTTCTTATTGTTGTTATCATTATTATCATTATTGTTATTATCATTATTACGCTTGATTTTAGATTTGGGTGTGAGTTTATGCAATAAATCATACGAGCTAAAATTTCTCTCCATTATTATAATAGGCTTCGCCATTTCTATTGAACAGAAGGGGAGGGTCTTAAGAATGCATATGAATAGCAAGCTGGGTGTTACACTAAACTGGAATCGATCAAATCCAATCTCCCTCTGACCGTACATGACTCTGACTTCACCTCTTGACCCCGCTCTAAATATCGGCAAAATCCCGTTGATATAAATTCTTTGATTCGGCGACAGAGTGATGGATGAACCCCATGACCCTTATTGATCCCAGGGCCATACAAGGTGACATCATGATATTGGCTTTTTACTCGACACAACTGAATCTCTGCACAAAGAATTTTTTCGTTTATATATTGCCAAGGCTCTTTGTATTCTTTTTTTTTCTTTTATTAACTCCTACTAAATAAAAATCATGACTCGGAAAAAAATATTTATTCTTCTTTCAGTGGATACCAGGTGGGCTTTCGTCTCTTCATTTATATACATTACCAGGGGGTTAATGGCTTACTTGCTCTTGTAGTCCGTACTGACATAGTGAACGCAGCTAAATTAAATGGCCCTAGCTTCAACAAGGATTTTACATTTAGATTTTTCTTGGTTGATATTTTCTTGTGTATTTTTTTACAGATATAAAGAAAACGAGATTGCAAATATATGTGTGGACGCTCTCGTGTGTTCTGACTGTGAGTGCGTTGTTTTTCAAGAGAATTAGATGAAAATATGTATGGAAAAGAAAAGAATAGTGAGGAAAAGGCTTTAAGAGAGTCTAGGAAAGAGCAATATATTGTTTGCAATTATAAGAAAGGGATGACTGGAGACATCTGATTAGTAGCCTATATGGTCGAAGTAAAAGTTTAGGTAAATAAAAGTTGGGGTTAAGAGAAAAAATGGTGGAAATGTAGATAAAGAGAAAATGAGTGAAACATTAGCTACGGTTAAAGACACAGTAGTTGATTAAGTACATTGGGAACCAATGTCAGCAGGAATCGTTTATGATTTTAGGATGGATGGTAGAGAAAATAAAAAACCGTGAGTGGTCCAATGAGGAGATAAAAAAAAAATCTGAATGAAAGAAAACATTTATATTCAGTTCCAAGACAAAAGGAACGATAGACATTGATCAAGAAGTTATATTTGCAAAAAGAAAAATGAGAGAACTGAGCAAGGGGCTTGAGAGAAAATAGAAAATTGCTCGTCGAGGAACTTAATTCTAAGGGGAAAATTCATCGCAAAACTCAAGGAGTTGTTGGTATTACAAAGTGAAATGGTGCAGTACAATGGTGAAAGCATTCCTGATTGAAGAAGATAAACAAAGTAAATTATGTCTAGGTGTCTAGAAGAGGTTCAGAGGATGTGTCTTTTGTATAACGGTACACTTTGTAGAGGATACTGTAAGAATTATAAGGGCATTACGTTACTTAGTATATCATTGAAGGTGTATGGTAAAAACTTGATTCAGAAAGCAAGACAGATTTTAAAGATTTTTAAGGGGAGAATAGAGTGGAAGATTCGCTGAGGGAGAGACCTTGTTGATAAACTATATACTATAGAACTATTATGCAATCAGTTTGAAAGTAAAGTGAACACTTAAGAAAAAGCTTTTGATTGAAATTTCGCTTATAGAACTTTTTGATGAAAGTAGAGCAGTTTTATCTTTCATGGGTAAGAGAGTGATTCATTTGTTGTAACAATTGGACTAAGAAGAGCTTTTGTTATGTTTCAATGTTTGTTTAATTTCATTATGGATGGCGTTATGCCAGAAAGTAGACGAATGATAGTGTATGTGGTTGAAAATTTGTCTTCTATGGTGAATGGAGTAGGGAATAGTAAGGAAATGTTTGTAGATGATAATATTTCCAGGTATACCAGGGCAAGGTTGCATTGTACAGTTTTGGCGGAAAATAGAAGACAGCTGTCTGAATGATTAACTTAAGAATATCTGGATAGGAAGATGTTTGAATTAAAAGTCTGTTATGAAACAGCCATAGGGGTAGTTTGAAAGTAAAATTCAAAAGTGACTTGCATCTACTATCTACCTCGGTAATGCTTGATAGAATTAATGAAGAGATATTGTGTAAGGTGTTAAGGATGTATGGTATAGATGATTGAGTTACTCATCTTGGAAAGAAGTTGTGATGAAAGTGAAGGTTAAGTTAAAGTAAATAATGAGGCAGAGGGATGATGGTTTTAGCAATCAATGGTTAGTTAAAATCCTTATGTAGTGAGTGAGAAAAGAAATAGATGCAGATGTTTCCGTAGTATAAGTGGCATAAGAATAATTGAACCAAGGAGCATTATAGACATATATAAGAACGAAAAAAAGGTTAACATAGACAAAAGATAGATCAAAATGGTTGGAAATAGAGGATGAGAGATTTTGGAAAAAGTTATTAACTTAAAGCATTAGAAAGAAAGAGGGAAAACCAAGAAGGTATTGCTAGATGTTATTTGAAAAGAACGAGTTTTATCGTGCACTGCGGGAAAGTTGTGATAAAAGTTTCAGTATAAATGTAAAGTAATTGTTTGTCTATTCATATATATATATATATATATATATATATATATATATATATATATATATATATATATATATATATATATATATATATATATATATATATATTATATATATATATATATATATATATATATATCAGGACATCATCACACTTGGAGTGTCTGATTTAGAATTTAGAACGGAATCTAGAACTCGACTCAATATTTCCACATCGATTGAGAGCACCACTACAAGCCCATAATTTAATTTTGACAATAAGCTTGACAATGTTGTACATTATATTGTTGAATTTAAGCTTCACGGGACCTTACAGAATTCTAGTTTCTACGAAGATGATTGTCAATATATATCATTGGATTTTGAAATTGAATTGAAAGATTAGAGGTGTAAAAGGACTAGCCTACATACTTTTGTACAAATAGGTGATATGCATATCATTCATCCTAAAAACCACCTATTTCATCGCCAGTTTCATAAACCAGGTGTGTAAATTAAGGATTTACCTTTTGGGTTGGTTAGCATCAATTTTCAAGTATGGTCTTTTAAACCCTTGACAATTTAGTGTACGTTCGATGTATCTTCTGTTTGAAACAACTACAATAACAACTACTCGCGATACATTAATACTCTATGACCGATGTTGAACATTGTTGATCAGCTCTCAATATTTGAATGGCGGTCCTCAAAAGAAAAGGAAAAATCCGGTATCGGTACGTAAACCCGCCTTACATCCTCTGACAGTAAAAAAGGCCGTTGTTCTGTGAAAGTATGAAGACGAAGACTAAAAGTTGGGAGCATAATGTAGATGGTTCCAGAAAATCAAAGTTAATAGTTCATATGGGACTATTTCCCCTATTATAGATTTGCTTCATTTCACTGGAAAATTATAGTTTGTCGGTAATGACAGTACCTATAGAGTAAGTGTGCGCCTGCTTCTTTTTTAGAGGATAAGTTATATTATGTAAGTTGCCACAATCTCACTGGTCAGTGTGAAAGGGCTTTCATTTGATTTCCTCTACAGCAAAGCTGTGGTATCCATAATGTTTATCTGTTTAACAATTTGATTTGGTAATATTTTGCATTCCCTATTCAACACTAGTTTTTAGTTTTAGTTCCTCTTGTAAATAATTCTCCCTATATTGATATATAATTTGCTTCTAATTCTAGATGGTTAAGAAAAGTGTGAAGTCACGCTAGATATTAAAGTTCTATATCGTGAAATTGTTGATCACAGCCATGTTTCACAAAATTTAGTGAAGTTCGAGTATGACTTTGTTAAAGGCTACAGTGCCTTTTGTTCATAATCATTTCCTTTTAAACCGTATTTTAAATGATGTATGTGTTTGTGCGTATATACTTGTAATGGCATTTTGGTGTGATCGTTTTGTAATTGTGGGAATTAGTAGAGCAATCTTTTAATAATCTCCAACGTTCCATTCTTGTGTGAAAGTATTTTTGAATGAATGTATGTATTGTAACTATTACGTACTTATAAGAAAAATTATCAATTTGGGGTCATATGAATATCTGTTTCCTGTCATTCGTTCTAAGTTTTACACCTTCTAAATTTGAATGAATGTGTTACAGCCATATATTAGAAAATCGACGGAAATGCAGTACGTTCAACTTTAAAGGGCGATTATCTTGAAGACAAACGCTTATTAAAGAATATTTTCTAACAAGTCTATTGGGATATAAACTTGAAGTCCACGAAATTGAAACCTAGGCATTTTAATTAGATCTGAAGAAGTTACCATTCATGATTTGTATTCATGGCAATTTCTTATTTCTTTCTCTCTTAGAAACAAAAACAAAATACATTATGGTCTAGAACTGAGTCATGGTGACGATGATTTCATTAGCCCGTATAAAAAAAAATGAATATGCGGCTGGATGAGCATATAACTCTGACTCATTTAATAGATCTTTTCGTGTCATCTATACCTGTAACTAGAGCGTTATGATCGGATGATATAATAAATTGAAAGTCATTCGATTGTAGAAGGCATCAAGTTTTGATTAATCAGATATTGTTGGAGGACTTGAAACTTCTGAAAAGAATTCAATACCTTAAACAAGTCAGAATAGAAAAACAAATAGTAAAGCTTAAATGTTCATTAGATTTAATCGCTGCCCTTCTCGGTTCGTTGAACGTTTCATCTACTGTTTCGTTTCAGAATTTTCTCCCTGCTTTCGTCTTTTCTGATTCTTAGGATATTTCATCTTACAAGACAGTTAACTTTATCTTCCTTATATGTTTGCCCTTTTCTTTCGGCACAAGTGCAAAAGGTTACCGACCCCGCAAAATTTACGTAGCGCTTAAGATGTTATTATGATAAGAATTGTTGGTGCTGTTCATACTTTTTTCTTATATAAGAATCTTTATGAATGTTTGCTGGCGGCCTTCAACCATATCACTTCGATGCACTTATTGCAAGATTCTATGACAGCAAGATCAGTTTACTCTAAAGTTGCATTCAATAGGAAAAATAAATATTTTTCTTGTTCTTACAAAGCAGGCCTACAGTAGCATAAGAGTAAATATTTTATTCATGTATTTCATTTTTGTATTTAAGAGATGTATAGCCTGCTCGTCAGATGAGTTCCACTGATGTAGGTTTAAGTAATGTATGTAAATTAAATAAGACTTCCGTCATTCATTTAGTTGTATTTTCATTCAATTCACTACATGTAAATTTACGTTATTTTTAAGAATTAAGTTTTTATTTCAAATAGTTTTGCTACGAAGTCTTATGTATTCAGTATGCTGCATGACCCACATGAAGTATGAAGACGAAGGATTATATCATTTTTATGTTTCCACATGGCTAGAAAGTGCATGAAAATTTTTTTTTCTTTTTTTTTTTTTTTCTTATTGTCACGAGAGGTAAGTGGATGGAGTTAGCTGCAAGATGGTTGCCTCGCAAGCAAGGTTAGTACCCCTTCTTCAAATCACTATGCTGGCAACCTTACGCCGCTAGAGCCATGCAACGAGAATGATCTACTAGAAAATTCTAGAATAGTTAAGTCAATATATATAGCCCCAGGAATGCATAAGGTGCAGAAGAGACCCAGCCTATCCCTTTGAAAGGGCCAACGTCCGCCTGCCTCTCTAAATGTCAAGTTTGTCCTCTCATACCTGAAAGGTGATTTTTATTCAATGTACAGTATATTGTGTATAGTGATGCTCAAACGTTGGTGAAATTATTGGATGTTAATTGAAGTGTAGTGTGTTGAAGTAAGTACATTTAACCTAAATTTTGTAACTGGCCCTGTGAGATATAGGTTAAACAGTGAAGTGTATTAAAATTTTTTGCTTAACCGTTCTGTAACCTTGTGTGAACCAAAAGATGTAATTGTAACAGTTACATATATGTAAATTTCATTATTGTATGTTCATTAGCGTGTTAAAGTGTTAACTCTTTTCATTAATTATCAAGATTAAATATTTTTATGAACTAATTTCCAGTGAAACAAGTACTAGTTTAATTTTTCAGCGTTTTTCTTTTGTCTTAGTCTAAGATTTAGTTCCGATTTGATATTTCGAGTGATTTATTTTTTGGTGTTAATTCTTGTGAATTGCAGTTAACTTTTTATAGAATATATTTATTTTTATAAAGTGTGCATTATTTCAATCACCAATATTTTTTCTCAGTGCTTTGCTCGTATATCCTGACTAAGAACCGAATTAAGAAGCTGGTTTTTTAATAGTTCACATAAATAATCACCCAGTTTTGTTTTGAATGTAACGTAAGAGACCTTTGGATATTCAGTGTAAATATATATTGCTGTCTGGGGGTTGCGTAATATTCTCAGAGCTCGGGTATTTTTCGAAAATAACAGATTTATCTAAAAGTAAGCGAGTTTGGAGATCGGAAGTTTACGTAATTCTCCAGCTGTAATATTATCTTTATTGGCAATATAACTAAAACGTCTGATGGATTTCCCAATTTTTTCGAAGTTACAAAC
>NC_090764.1:53955914-53990914 GCF_036898095.1 Palaemon carinicauda | reverse complement strand
ATATGACCAAGAAAATCTTTTAAAGTGACATACAGGTGAGTCAAAAAAGCATAATCTATTCAGCAACTATATACATTATTGTCACCATTATAGCTGTTATTATGTTACAGATACCCTATACTGGTAAAAAGTCTGCTTTCTGGACGGTTTCATTGTCAAACTGGAACAGCGAACTTGTTGCTCGTTAGCACTTAATATAGATTAATAAAAGGACTACACAATAGGGAGAGATACCCCTGCACTAATTAAATTACACTGGCTGCCGGTAAAGGCGAGAATTGAATACAAGCTACTCCTACTAAAGTTTAAGATACTGAACCAAAATATTTAAAAGAATATCTGAACAAACTAGAACTAGAAACAAATGTTACCATAAGACACATGAGTGACAAACATAGACTATCTGAACCAAGAACGAATAGTAAATTTGGTGACAGAGCTTTTAGCTACTGTGCGCCTAGTCCTAGACATTATAAAACTGCCAACTGAAATGAAGGACCTAAAGGGAGCAATTGAATTTAAGAAGAAACTGAAGACATTACTTTTCACAAGATCATATGATTTGGAAGATGCTACAATCAAAGAATTGTATAAGTTATAATGAAAATGTTTCGTTAGATGATTGATATGGACCAGCCCGAGAAGTAGTTCACTCGACTTCAGTGGAGGGTTGGATTTAAACCCAAAACAAGTCAACAAGTAAGTATCCAAACTTCTTCACCTTGTTTTTCAGTGACGCCTTCGTCATCAATTTCGCACGTAAGAAATAAATCAAGCTTGGTACTGCAGATAGGGAAAGACTAGGATTTAATTCTTGGATCTTTAAAGTATACTAAAACAAAATCCAAATAACCATCTTAGCTATTTCCATTTCCCAGCTCTTCAGCAGATTTAAAAGTGTTCTTTGGGAAAAATAGCGTTTGCACTATTCCAGAAAAATGAATGTTCAAGCAAAAAGAAACGAATTTTCTGCTGAAATTAGGCCGAAGGTATCTCTGCAAAACTAACAGAGAAAGACGATACCAACTTTGAAAGACAGCTTTGGCTAATAAGGAGTCATCAGCCCTAATGAAAATGAACAAAGTTTTTTTCTGGCACGGTTGAAGATGATAACAACGTTCGTGATTCAGTTGCTTGTTTTCTTTTCCATTCTCCAGCTTATAATTTCCTTTTTTTTTTCGTTACCCTTTGACTTCTCTTTCAACAATTTACCTTATCTTGTGTGTTTTGCGCTTTAAATGTTTGTTCTTGTATGTAATTGTTTTCAGTTGCTTATTTCATTCATAATTCCATTCTTCCATCAGGTTCTTCTTATTATTCATCGTCCGGTCAGCATCTCTCTCTCTCTCTCTCTCTCTCTCTCTCTCTCTCTCTCTCTATGCATGTTATATGGACCACACTTTGACATTAAACTTCCCGTTAAGAATTACGTAACCACCATAAAGCATTTTATAGTTACTAAATGACAAGCTAACTGGAATAATGAACCTAAAATAAGTTGAATATGTCAAACAAATTGTTTTTCCATGGAAATCATCAGAACAGAAAAATAAAAAGACCAGAGACCAATGGAAGTTTAGCAAGATTTCGTATTGGTCATAAGAAATTGGCCCATGGATATTTAATGCACTCTCCTCTCGAGAAGATTAGTTTCTCGGTGCAGTGAACGTAACTCTATTTAAACCATACGACATATTTTATGCGATTGTAAAGTGTTTAGAAGATAAAGGTATATATGTTCTAAGTTTGTTTCTCGGCTTTTAAGATTTTAACATTCTTCAGAAGCATAGATTTGATAAGTAATATTTGAATTTCTATATTTTTTTTATTCATTGGGTCTGATACATATATTTTCCCTCCCAAATTTATTCAGGCAAGCTCTGTAAAAGTCAAGCTTGGCTTATTGCATGGACTGATACATGGTATTCTTTGATAATGATAATGATGATATATGGATTGTCAGTTTTATATATAATCTGTACTGCAAAGCTAGTTACTTATAAGACAACTGGTGGGATAAATCCGCAAATTTTCTAAAAGCATTTTTTATTGTTGTATCTAGAAAACAGTTTCATTTATTGAGATTCTTATTAATAAATTACAGCTAAATATTGATATTGATTTATCTGACTAAAAATAGATTTTTGTCGAGAGAAGGTGACATGATAAACTTTTTTATTTTCATTAATGCAAGTAATGGATACTATCATTATTATAATGTAACAAAGTTCTTGCCCTTTTAAAAAAAAAATTAAAACAAACTTCCTAGAAACTCGCTTTACAATATAGCACAATATTATGTTCTGAAAATTCAAATTACGGTCTAATCAAGGTTAAGATTCCTGTCCTTATATAACGTTAATCTTGAATTATTTGATCTAATAGTTTCGGTTTTGCTGTTAATTTCTGAATATGATCTGCAAGGGGGTTTTGCCACTTATATTGAGAGTGGTTACCCCACAACATTTTATCCTGGAGAAAACTATCTAATGAGGAATGAATTCCATTAAAAAACCCTCATCTTTAAATACAGTTATGTCATAGTTGCGGTACAATGCCTCTAGTTAGTTAAGCACTAAAAGGGCAAGATTATCCAGTCTTATGAGTCAAATTCTAATCTTGCAGAACTGACACAAATAAATTCGAGAGGAAATCATATGTTATAAAGTAATATATGTAAGTGATAAAAATAAATTAGAGATAAAAATCAGCTCTGAACAGAATGAAATGCCTCGTATACAACATTCATTACACGTTACGACTGAATTCAAGTTGGGTAAGCATGTTAAGTGTATCTGTTGCTATGTGGTTACAGTGTTTCCGCAAATTAAAGTGATTTTCTGGGTGCAAGACAATTATTAGAAATGGGAGTTAACGTAACTTCCTGTATCGCCAAGTTGAAATTCAAGGTAACGATGGTAAATCCATTGATACCCTTTCTATTTAGTAAATATCTTGATTATCTTCTATGATGTTAGTAGAACATATGCAAAAGAGAATTCTATTGATCAATATGATCAGCAAAAGAAGTCATCTTTGAAGAAACTTGATGTGTCAATCTATAATTGTAACGGGGAAAAGTTAAAGTATCCAAAGTATTGATTCAAGTTATAAAGAAATTATTGTTCATGTACATTCCCGCTAAACGGTTATCATTATGGCAAACCATTCTTATGAGATTTTTTCAGAACATGTAATAGGACTGTTATCTAGCGGGAACGTAAATTTACAAGCCAAATAAAATAACCTTCGAGCAATTACAAAATCAATTACGAGTAATTCATTGGATAATTATACAAACATATTGGATATATGAAAAAGTAATTATAGATTATGAAAATAATTCTGTTGCATCCTTCAGCAATGGCTTTACATTGCTTAATTATAGTTGCAATTAGCAAACATTATAAAGTTCTGCAATTTATTGTAGTAATTATGAAAGGGTAAAAGATTTTTTTTCCGAGCAATAAACAAGAAATGAAGAATTAAGCCCTTTCCTTGTGAATGCAAAATAGCCGAGTAGCTGACCACATACATAGAGCTGAATTCTCTGCTCTTTACTTTTTGTTGTGTCTTTCAGAGCCGTAATGTGGGATTCTAGCTTAACAAAATTGTATAAAGTGAATTTTCCGCGTTGCTTTTATTAATATAAAAGCATAATTCATGAAATGACTTTTATAGGAATTCTGCATAAGTAGCATGCAGAGAGAGAGAGAGAGAGAGAGAGAGAGAGAGAGAGAGAGATGGCACAGTTTTGTACTTGAGACTGCATGAACTTTTGGGTTATGATATTGTATTTTCTTCAATAAGTATTCATTTCAAGTAGTTAACTAATATAAAAAGGACGTTGACAGAGTTCAATAAAAGTGACATTTTATTACCCTGGTGTAAATCGTAAATGACACATTTTACTCAGGCGCGACTTATCAAAGAAGAGTTTATGTTGGGCATCGAGGAAAATATTTTTGAAATATTTGAGATTTAGAAATTGTAACTTTTGACTTAAGTTGTTATTCATTCCCTGATTCCTACCATTTTTCTTTTGTTGAAGGGAAACTGGCATATCCAATGGAGGAAGTGAAAGTTGAATTTAGATTTGCGTATAAGATTTTATATTGATATAATGGGAAAGAAGTGAAGAGTCGTTGGTAAGGTAAAGAACGTTTATGGTGCTCTGCATTAAAAACAAACGCACTTTTTTTCTAAGAGAACAAAAACTAACTGAACTCTGGTTTGGGATATGTGTCAAATCAAACAAAAATATCTCCAATCGCTGGGGATGCTCAGGTACGAAGGGCAGCAATGGCAGGGTACAAGCAGTTATTACCTCCGACCAAACCCATCAGTGCAACCACCCCTCATCAAGGAGTTAATGCCATCTTCTTACTTCATCTTCCATCACAGCCGTCGTCGCCATCAGCGTCTTCTTCGTCGTCGTCATTCCAGTCATCATCAGCCTCATCATCATCATCCTCATCCTCATCATTAAGAACCGACTATCAGCAAGTCCTAACCCTGCCTATAATGATGCCAATTCAAGAAGATTTCATTGTTTGTTTCAATTGGGACCATCTGTTTGCGGGTAAACAAGTCTTTCAGATATGAAGGTTTCTGTCGTTCTGGTAACGATTTTCAGTTGGATGGCGATCGTTATTGAAAGATTTAAGCATAAATTAGTTTCAATATTTTTTTTTTACTTTACACTTTTCAATGCAGCCAAATATCTGTATGAATTTGTTGTCATATGTCTTGGTTAATTGGTTAGAGAGAGAGAGAGAGAGAGAGAGAGAGAGAGAGAGAGAGAGAGAGAGTAACAAACACATTTCAAGTTCTTTTGTTGCTTGAAATTAAATGAACTTGCTTGGTAAAATGAAAGACAGCGTATTAAGATAAAACATTAATATCCTTACTTTTGATTACTCAACGTTAATATCTTAACGAATTTTATATTATTGCAAAATATATAGCATAAAAACCTTTTAAGAATATCGAGAAATCTTTTAACAAATACTGACAGAAACCAACGTATCAAAAAACTTCATTATTCGCCAAAATCTTAATGACATAATTAAAGAGCATAATCCTGAAGCAAGTCGAATTAAATCCAAATCCCAAGCCATTGAATTACTCTCGTTCAGTGACCTCTAAGAAGTAATAGAACAAAACCACCATTAAAAGGTAAAACCATTTCTTTCGATGATTATTCCACCTGAAGTCCTCTCTTATATGTTTTTCCTCTTGGTTTATCTAATACGTTTTGTTTACGTACACCATTAGCACGTCGACTGGTGCCTTCATCTGTTGTTTATCACAACTTGTTCCTTTTAATAACAGTTTTTCTTACGGTCGTTAATTTCGAAGATCACACGACTTTCCTCCGCTGAGAATGAGATGAGCTAAGAATTAAACCTCGGTTTATTTCCTTTGAAAGTCTTACTTTGAGCATATTATGTTCTGTGGAGCCTCTGAAGAGAGATGTGATGGTAATAATGCGACAGCGTTAAAAAGAAACGAAATTTCTTTTAAAAAGATTATTTGCTTTTAGTGTCATCTTGACGTGTAAAAAGATTGAGTATTATTATGTCTTTATGCTGAGTCTGCCGGCCCTTATCAGGTTTGATAGATTCATATTCAAAGCTGAAATGAGGATTTCACCAATTAGGATAAAATTGAATAAACCTTAAGATCACTTGATGTTCCTAAAAATTTTATTGTCTTTTTTATGATTGCTGTTTTTGTGCTTTTAATCATATATGAACACAACCTCGTGCATTTCTGGTAACACGTTCTCTAAATTCAATTTATTGTCAAAGTTGATGGTTTTGATCTTGGTCACAGGTATGGCATCGTTACAATAGCTCTTGACTTTATAAGTAAATTGCAAATTGTGCTGGAGTATAAGACCTTTACCTATTATTTTGTCTGTTATAGACATGCAGTGAAACTAATATTATTGTTATAATCTGCATTCATGTTCAAAATCTTCCCTTTTGAACAGGTATCAAATGTGTTTAGTGTAAAAGCAGTCTATTTATCATAATGTAAAGAAATAAAGTGATAGGTAGTTTTTTTAAATGTTGATTTTATTGGCCTTTGCAACCATTTTGTGATTGTTTGGGACGTAAATTAGAGATTGGTTACCTTTCAAGTGATGGTATACTTACGTAAGCTTAAGCCTTCGAATGAGTTTTTGTTTGTTTTGTGACACCAACAGAATTCATAAAATTAACTTTAGATTTAATTGAATATTACTTTTTTAAGGTCAAGTCTTTTGATTTATTGTTTCATTTAACTGATTCTCTTCTTTTTTAGTTGAGACTCTATGAACTCCCATCTTATTGTCTTTAACAATATTTCTTTTAATTCATCACTAAGCCTGCAAGGTAGACAAGAGTGATCCAAAAGGGAAAATATCCTGAGATATTTCTTCGAATGAAATAAGCTTTTACCAGCAATATTTTCTTCTTTCCGGAAAGAATCTACTTCCAGTAAATGTTGTTACTCTGTTATTACATTTGTGAAAGTAATACAGTAGTTTGGTCGAATTTGTTTAAAAAAAAAAAATTGCTCCTTGCCCTGTCCCCTTATTTCTTTATCGACCTTTAACAAGGCCATTCGTATTCACGGACATAAAAGAAATAAAGAATGGGTATTGTTTTATTATCTTAAATACTTCTTTAGTAATGTGTATTAGGGATACATTCATCTGATGGCCATGCTGGTAAGTGGCTTATATTTCATCCTTCAATTAATGTGTGAAACTTTATTTCTTAAATATTCTTATACCATATTAACCTTCATCATTCACGCCATTCACAGAATAGAATAGGTATTATATCATCCATTGTAGATGAAATCAAGAAATGGGGGGATTTTGTATCTGATCGAAACACCACCCATTCAAAGGAAGTCACCCTTCGACCTTCGAACTGTTATCTACGATAGCGTGAAGCCTCTTTGGCTGTTGTATATGTCGCCCACACCAGCCATAGCCATAAATTTCAGATCACCTAATCGTTTCAGTGAATATTCTTGTGGGTGCCAGAACAAGGCTATCAAGAAGTTGTATCTGCCATGAGCCTCCGGAACCATGCTCTGGGCATGCAATAGCTTGCAGAACGAGCAGTTACAAGCACTATACAGGGATTCCAATGACTTTTAAGCCTCGTTTGCGAAGTAAGAGTTGGATTACAAGCGTTGACAGACAACACTCAAGGCATCAAGTTGGGTCCCAACCAAAATGTTTGTCGTTCTTTATTGTTTGTCTGTCTTGGAGAATTTCTATTTGCATTCCTATAATTTTATCGAATGGTATAGAGACATTGGGTTTTTTTTTCTAGCATATTTGATGATAATGACAAGTTTTTTCACGTCGATTATAAACTAGAGTAATTGATACTCCGTTTCTTTGATTACAAATGAAAGTATACGAGTTTCCTGTAAACTTTTATGAGAAAATAAGGCGATCAAATTGAAATTCACAAAATTTTCGTGGTTCTGTGCCTGTAATACACACACACACACACACACACATATATATATATATATATATATATATAGAGAGAGAGAGAGAGAGAGAGAGAGAGAGAGAGAGAGAGAGAGAGAGAGAGAGAGAGAGAGAGAGAGAGATATGTATATATATATATATATATATGTATATATATATATATATATATATATATATATATATATATATATATATATATATATATATATATATATGTATGTGTGTGTGTGTGCGTATGTGTGAACGTGCCCCAACCAGGATTTGAATGGCACGTAAATGAATTCGGTGTCACCTAAGGTCTAAATATTTAGACCTTGGTGTCACCCATGTCCCATCCCATAAAAGCGTAGGCTCACATCCTGGTCTGGCAATTGCATTACGGTCCTAGCATATAGGGAAGGGTACTTCTTTCTCGACACCCTGCAATCTAGTAGGCCCGTGACAGTAGTTTATTTATTTTATATTTTTAAGAATAAACAAAGTCAAAGGTTGGAGGATGCTAAAGGGGCCCATGCTATCATAACAAATAAATTAATTGAACAGAGCAGTGGAAACCATATAAACATAGTCATGATCTCGTAATAAGTATAGCTTGACGAATATTGTTACTTGCTACTCTGTACATGATTTGAACCTGTTGTCCCTGATTACACTGTGGATGGATCAGTTGACTGTTGAACATAGGCTCATTTTTATTTTTTTTTTTTTTTACTTTAGGGTAACTATTGTATGAGTTCTGTTATTCTTTGTTACCATCCTATTACTTCCACAATAGGTTAAATGAATATGGAGCTGTAAAAACTAAAAATATTACGAAAGCCTGATTAATGTAGTGTATGAGAACCTCCAGCGTCTAGTAAAACTAAGGGTTCGGCATGTGCAACTATTTCCATCAATTTATGCTTCAAGATAATGATATTCCTGCTGGTACCTTCACATTATCTAGTGTATAATGTGACGTGGTTTATGATGTGTACTCGTTTCTATGCATTATCATGCAGTGGGAACCACGTACATATATGTTTATAACTGTATATATATATATATATATATATATATATATATATATATATATATATATATATATATATATATATTATAATCAACCAAGAGATCAGACAGGCTTTAGAAGTGGGTATTCAACAACTGACCATATCTGTGTAATTAACCAGCTAATGTAAAAATCAACAGAGTATGAGAAACCATTATGTATGTAATCCATAGACTGAAAAAGCTTTTGATTCTGTCTAAACCTCAACAGAAATGGTAGCCTTTCAAGACGAGGAATAGATGAATCTTATGTTAGAATTCCTGAAGATATCTATACGAGAAGTACAACAATCCTAAAATTACCAAAAGGTAGTGAGGAAATTCCAATTGAGAAAGGAATTAGACTGGGAGACGCCATCCCTCCTAAATTTTGAAAAATTTAGATTGGGAAAATTTAGGAATTGATATCAATGGGGAATACCTTAACAACTTAATATTTGCAGATGACATAATAGTTTTTAGTGAATCATAGGAGGAATTGCAAAAGATGATAAAAGATTTGAATAGAGAAAGCCGAAATGTAGGACTGAAAATTGAAATGAGAAAAGCTATGATAATGTTCAATGAAAATACAGAGAGACAACAAATAAGGGTTATGGACGAGCCTCCAGAAATTGTTAATGAGTATATATACTCAGGACAGACAGTGGCTGTTTCCCAAGGACACGAAACCGTAATTAAATGAAGGATAAGCATGGGATAGAGAGTTTTTTTTTTTTTAACAAAATGAGATTATGAGTTGTAAAATGTCAATTTTTCAAAAAAGAAAAGTATGTAATCAGATTGTCATACCAGTATTGACTTATGCATCAGAAACGTGGAACCTTACTAAAGATTTAGAACATAGGCTAGTTACAACTTAAAGAGCTATGGAAAGAATAATGATGGGAATAACACCAAGAGTTAGAAAAAAGATCTACATCAATACGAGGACAAACAAAGTAGAGGATATTCTAACAACATGTGAGAAAAAGAATTGGACATGGGCAAGACATATGATGATAATGCCAGATAATCGATGGACATTAAGAATACTAGAAAGGATCCCTAGAGATTGCAAAAAAGCAGGGGAAGGAAGAGAAGACGATGGATTGACGAACTAAGAAAGTTTATGGATGTGAACTGGCATAGAAAGACCATAAACAGACCCAAGTGGAACATGTCTGAGGCCTTTGATCTGCAGTGGACTAGTAACGAATGATTTTGATGATTATATATATATATATATATATATATATATATATATGAACAGAAATATATACATATATATATATATATATATATATATATGAACAGAAATATATACATATATATATATATATATATATATATATATATATATATATATATATATATATGAACAGAAATATATACACGGCCAACTGACTGAAATAGAAATACGGAGATCATAAATACACAGCAACGTCAGCACAAAAACTCAAAATAGGAATGCAGCTCTCTCTCTCTCTCTCTCTCTCTCTCTCTCTCTCTCTCTCTCTCTCTCTCTCTCTCTCATACCTAGCTTCTGGTCGGCCGGGGAATCGAACCTGGGCCTAAGAAACTGAGGTTTTTTTTACTTTACGTATGGGTGCAAGTTATTTTCAGATTTAGGGATTTATTCATTAATTGGTGTTTAATGGTATGTGTTCGTCTGCATGTTTATACACACACATCACAAGTGTGCGGCCTTCCCGGATGTAGATAAGATAATGCATTCTTATAAAATGAATAGGTGAGGACATCGTAAAATGAGTTTCATCTCCATAAAAATGAAGTGCTGTTATATATCAGTGAAAATAAATATGAAAGAGTTAAAAAAAAAAAAAAACAAGCTTCTCAAAGTAAGAACTAAAGAAAAGCATATCTATATGCATTGTAAAGCAAGGGGAAAGTTATTGTCATAATGAATATCTCTGCCATAAAACTATCAAAATTGACATTCTATAGATAAAAAGACAATAAATAGAAACTATTCTTAGTCATTCAAAGCCATCAACACAATGGTCATAAATACATCAAACAAATCTTGATGAATAAAACATATTCTCCTAAATGCCATTCAGAATAAATGACAAACCCGCATATTGGTATTTCTTGTACTTTAATGGCTACTTAACGGTACTGGGAAAGTGTAGGTACGAACTTAATTGACTGTGACTTAGAATACTGGTTTTACTTTGATGGCCCCAGAACTTAGAGGACGCACAAACCCAGTTCAAACAAACGGAGGTCTTATGATGATAAAGTTAATTCGATTCCGAATATCAGACGCAAAATTTATACATAGTATTGACTACTTAATTATATGCATATAATTCTGCATAATGTTCTTCAAAATATAACATTTCATTATCACTAATTGGAAGCGACTTGGACCTGTTTTCGGAAAAAAATTATTGGGACTGTACTAACCTTTTTTGGTTTGTTGACTGTGGTGGGTAGCAGTCAGAGGAAAAAGGGCATGGGGCTAAATGAACAAGATTGAAGTGTACATGGTTTGATATCCCACTGGTGCCACGTCTCCGCAGATCCAGACTGGTCTCTAACCCCTTCCCCTTACTCTGTCTCTTTCTCTCTCTTCCCCTGATTTATCACCAATTCCCTCTGCCTGCTCGTTCATATATTCCCTTTCATTCATTATTACGCATTTTGTATATACATATATATATATATATATATATATATATACATATATGTATATATATATATATATGTATATAAAATACACACACATATACATATATACATATATATATGTATATATTTGTATATGTGTGTGTTTTTTCGTGTGTATGTATGTGTATATATATATGTATGTATATATATATATATATATATATATATATATGTATATATATATATATATGTATATATATATATATATATATATATATATATTTGTATATATATATATATATATATATATATATATATGTATATATATACATATATATATCCTGTTGTAATAAAATAACTTCGAACAATATATCACCAATATTTTTAAGAAGGTTTCATCACTTTTTAATGATGTCATACAGAGAGAGAGAGAGAGAGAGAGAGAGAGAGAGAGAGAGAGAGAGATACTAGGAATTTAGACTATTTTCATACACCTAATCTTACTTTGCAATCAAAATCGTTATTTTATACTGATATACAGTAATATAAAAAGAAAAATAACCCAGAGCCACCATCAATCAGATAAACCAGGTAAGATTTTTTTTTTATTTTAAAGTAAGAAAACTTTGTAGCACTCTTTTCCTGTAATGAAATAAGGAATTCGTGTTTTTTATGTTTAGTATTGCAGGATTAGAAAGAAGTATGTGGGGTGAAATCATAAATTGAATCCAAACATGAGAAGTAAAGCTTTGAATTGCAGTCAAGGGTGGGGCGTCTAAATGTTGGGATGGGTTGGTGTTTGCTGTCCTCCCCTCACAAAAGACAGCTGCGGGCCAACAGGATCTTGTAGCCTTGTTTAAGAAAATAAGAAGAAGAGACAGTGTTGGCCCACTAGTTTCTACTTAAATCTTCGTTTTTGACGTTTTCTTTTATCGTTTGAGCCAGTAAATTTAATAAATAAATTTACCTCGTCAGAAAGAAAAAAAAACCAGCACCAGTGAGAATTAACTAGTAAGTTATAAAATGGGGACTCAGTCTCTGCAAATTAAAAAAAAATTATATGATTGGTGATTTACTTTTAGAATTATATTCCAAGGTTGACTAAGAAGTAAGTAGTTATTTGAAAATCCCTCATTTGACATGGTCACTTCAGGTAACCTTGGGAAAAACAGTTAGTTCAAGACTATAAAGGACGAACGTTTAGGTAAAATTAAATCTTAAATTGCATAGAGATCAACTAATACAAAATCTCTGCAATCATATATAATTCATCCTCTCTCTCTCTCTCTCTCTCTCTCTCTCTCTCTCTCTCTCTCTCTCTCTCTCTCTCTCTCTCAAATTACGAATCGTTTTTAAATCAATTCTACGAATATCTTTCTTTCTAATCATTTTACTACCATGTTTATTAAACGGATGAAACGTTTGTTATATATAATACTCGTTAGCTGTAAATGCTGTATTGCGTTCCATGAAGTTGAAAAAACGTAGTTTTTTTTATAAGTAGATTGCCATAATCTGAAGATTTCAACGGCCTGGAATGATTTTGTTCTCCCGTTGAAATCATAGGTTTCGTAAATAACGCTGCTCAACAAAATCTTGGTCATTTGGTCATTTCTATCGTTATCAGTGGTATATTCCCTATATTAAATAGAGTATATACAGTATACAGTATATATATATATATATATATATATATATATATATATATATATATATATATATATATATATATTGTCAGTGTGGGGGTGAGGTAGGTAGGTAGATAGATAGATAGCCTATGCACAAATATATATACACATACATGTGTATGTATGTATTCACATATATTTATGTATACGTACATTCATATATGTATTATTGCGTATCGTTAATTAATTCTGTGTATTCTCGCCTGTGTAAGTAGTTTAACCATTCTGTAATTTCCGAAATTTTAGTATAGTGAAGTTGAATTTATTGAATAATGCGATTACGTTAGAGTTATAATCTCGAGTAATTTTTCCCTAACACATGGCCCAAAGGAAACAAAACTGTAAGTGTGATTATTTTGTACGTTTGCGGTCCACACACAACCGTGCACTTCGACTCGAAATGACCGCGTCATAACAACAGTTTTATTGCAGACCTTGTTCGAAATGGTCCACATGTTCAAAATAGACGTTGATTATGAAATGTGATCCACAAAATTACAAAAGCAATTACTCAAAAACTGAAAATTATTATTCATGTTAGAGTAGAACTGATTTTTTTCTCTCATTTGTTCATTTCTTTATTTCCAGAATTGCACTGTTCGTTTATAAAGAGAATCCCGGTTTATGCTTTATTTTGAAGAGTGAATTTGCTTGGGTAATAAGGATTATTATTTCTGAGGACTGCCATATTGTCAGTTTATTCTATTTAGATTTACATATCATAATATACATATTCTTAGAATACTATAGGTATGTAGTGCTTGGTTGATTTGGTCAATTAAGAGTATGATCGATCGTTCATACTCTTAATGGGTAAAGTGAATGGCTTTTATTGTTTGGAAAGCCATTGACACCCAAGGTATCTAAATTTGTCATTACTAATATCATGACTTATGATAATACATACAATAATAGTTTAAAGGTGCATGTCTCGTGGTGTCTTAGTGTTTTGATCGTGGAAATGTGATTCGCAAGATCTATAACATATTATGATGGTTAAACAGAAGAGTTTTTTTTTTTTTATTTTGTCTATTTTTTTATTGCTCTTTTTTTAAAGAACTGGCGTGGAACAGAGTATAAATATCAGAGGAGCAGAATGAGTAGAATGAAATAAACACGTACTTCTTTTGTCTCGTGATGTAGGAAAGTGCTTCAAAGAAATGTACGTGATCCTGTATTACAATTATTTGTCACTGTGGCGTCAATCTAGATACCTCGTCAAAGAAGTAAATGAGTATAAATCTTGTTTAGCCCCTTTATAATGGATACTACTTCAAGTAAGGGAGCCATTAAACCTTTGGTACATAGAGAGTATAGGGGGTAGTAATGTTTACGTAATAAAAAGGTAAATGATCCACAATTGATTCAAATTTCAGTAAAATTTTATGGACATAAGTTTTTATTATGAAACAGAAAACAACAGAATCATTCAAATTAGATTATTCCAATAACAATACAAATGGCAGTTAAGTATTCTAAGAAATTGTAGTTACTTTATTTAAGCTTAACTCTAGATATAGACAATAGCTTCCAGAAAAAAAAAAATTATGTTATTAAGATTAAATGCTAAGTAATTATATTTGTAAAGGAAACGAAAATTTACATAAGATGTGCATTAAAATTAGTCACACTGAATTACTCTGGATTATGAACAATAATATCTTCAACGCTTTAGTGGCAAAGTTGGTAAAATTCCCGTCCGGATAATAGAAGGAAGTCTTGGTATTTTAAAACAAAGCGCGATATTTTCTCTACAAAACCTAAAACAAGAAAATGCATAAAATTTGTACCTTGATAGAAGAGACAAGGAGAACATAATTCAATGTCATAGTTTCAGGGACAAGGCCTCCCATTTAATATCTGTTTGTGAGATCTACTTTTAAACTTTAATTCTGGAACCACGCCTTTGCTATGACGTGTTCGGTATAATCGCAGTCACAGACCGGTAGAAGGAATCTCTAAGGAAACACACAAATTGTCATTATCTCAAGACTTAAAAGGATATATTTGTTGTACTCTGGTATTCTTTCTTTGTGTTCGTCTCTCTCTCTCTCTCTCTCTCTCTCTCTCTCTCTCTCTCTCTCTCTCTCTCTCTCTCTCTCTCTCTCTCTAAGCATACTCAAACATACATCAGCGGTCATGTTGTCTCCTTGCACAGCCTCTTAGCAATGTTTAGAATTGTAATAATCACCTTTTACGACTTCCTCTAACAATAAGTAGCATCGAATTATAGCCTTTTTTTTCGCCGATGCAAACGCACATTTTTAACAGATGCTTTATTCGGCATCTCCATTCCATCGTAAGTGAATGCCTTCACAGACACTGGTTGCAAATGTCCGAATTAACCTGGCCAAATATTTTCATTGGATCGGTGCAAACCGTAAACCTTTCTAGAATAAGTATGATTAGCTTAAGAATGAATCGAAAACAGTAGAACAGAAGCCACTAGACCAATAATGACTTTGTAATGGATTCGAACTGCCATGAGATGTCACTCGGACATAAAGATGTTAAAAAGGAACCTTTTTGCAAGCATCCAAGATTGTTTACACAAATGACTAAGGATACAATTTCTTTATATATATATATATATATATATATATATATATATATATATATGTGTGTGTATATATATATATATATATATATATAGATATATATATATATATATATATATATATATATATATATATGTATATAGAAAGCCTGTTAAGAATGTATCAGGAAAAATACGACGTTTTTGAAGTTGAGGATAAACCACTGTGGTTAGAACTCTCTTTGATAGAGTCAATTAAATCACATCAGTGAAATTATTGGGAAACCACCAAATGAGCTCAGTGGATGCGGTCTCTGATTTCCTGGAGGAGTCACCAACGTATCTCACTTATTTAGTATATGTATCGTGGGTTGTGGAGCGTGATTGATGGGAAACGCGCCTCTTTAACCACTAGCAATTGCTTTTATCCAAGCACACAAGTCGTAAAATGTCTCCATTCCATACTATACTTAGTGCGCAACCAAGTAGCACTAAATGTAGCACACAAAGGCCGAGGTGACGTGATTTATAGTCATTTTTGGAGGCTTGGATCTTTTCTTGTTTATCTTCAGCAGAGAGGACTTGTCTTCTTTTAAGATTTACGAATAAGAATGATTCCAAGGATCTGACTAGTCCGATGATATGAAAGGCGACAAAAGTTACAAAGAATGATATATACATCTGAAGGACGTTGAACAATTTGCTTACCAGTGAAGTGCTTTAACAGGTTGCATTAGGTGGCCTTGCTTTCATGGCTTCACCGGCTAAAATGAAACAAACATCAACTCCATTTCAGCTATATTTGTAAACACAGATTATGAGCTTAAACATATCCGTCTGTTCACCACTAAAAATTAGAAGTCATCTTATTTTCATTGTATCTGTCACTCTAATTTGTTGACATATAGAGTTACTTCTTTTATTAGATTTGCATCGCCTCATGGTGTACTTATCGACAGTGCATAAGCATAAATACCAATATAGGAAAAATGCTATTTCAACCTAACACAAATATGTGTTGCGCATTCATACCAAGGGATTTGTATGTTATGTGAACAGCTTATTAAACCTTATCTGTGGTGTCACGTGTTTTCCCTTTTAATCTCACTATAATTTTTGGGGAAAATAGGTTATATTTCGTATGCGACCTAATAGTTTTCTTGGATTGCATTAATCCTACATTAGTTTTCCACAAGTATATTCCGGAGATTTTCTTTATTTCTGGACCAGAGAAGGCTCACATTGAGTGATTAATAATATCTTCATAAAATAACAATTAGTTCTGCAAAGCTTCACGAGAAAATTTCCACCATATAGAGATTTATTTACCGATCAAAGCTCATAGTCATCGTGTATATCATAGGTAATGGACGGAACCAAATGAATTAAAGTGATAGGTTCCAAAACCTCTTTTCAAATCGTCAATTCTTACCTGTAAGGTCATGCAATAAATCTCCAGTGGTATCGATAGTTACAGGCATACCAAGTCTCCCAGCAAAGAGACCCCCTGTAAAACATTATATAGACTATTAATGTCTATTAGAATAACTTTCCCTAGTTCAGATCTTGCCTGCTTCAGAAAAAAACCGCAGTTGCTGGACTGCACTTCAAAGTCGGCTTAGATTGGTCCCGATCAAGGTTTGTAGTCTGGATAATTGACAGTGATGGCAAGCTGCTGAAGACATTGGATGGGTAACAATCTGTGAAGGTGACTCCCTACTCTTTATACACCCTACAACTACGTGACAATTAATCTCTCTCTCTCTCTCTCTCTCTCTCTCTCTCTCTCTCTCTCTCTCTCTCTCTCTCTCTCTCTCTCTCTCTCTGGTTTTTCTAGTATCCCCAGTAATTTGATATAAGAGATGAAAATTGAATTATTAACAGAAGTATCTCTGCTTTTCTTTTTCAATATTGTGTGAAACTTGGAAAATTCCACACTCATTTTATCATTTCAAAATGAAATAAGTCATTGTTATCATCTGGATCAGTGGTTAGTTTTCTTTTCTGAATATATGTAACAGTTATTAAGGAAATTCTGTGGTGAAACTACGTCTTGATATTATTTTCAAAGATATCACGGCAAATTTATGGATTAATTTCTTCATTGAGGAATAAAACTCCAAAAGTTTTATTTTTACTACAATCATTATTACAACCTGTAATTCGATTAACAAACACAGTGGTAATATGAAATTTTTGGATATTTTTGAAGAGATCAGTAAACTTAACAACCGAGTACTGACACGCACAATCAATTTAACATAATAATATAGTAATTAACAAGAGTTATAGGTTTCAACACGTAATTCGTGATTTCTTGGCTCTTTTATATATTCATTATATATTCATAAAAGTCTCTCGTCCTGTCTTAAATCAGGCAAAGAGCCGTGGAAGTAAAGGTGTTTTTGTCTTTTTGAACTTAATTGCCGTGATGGACACTGAGGTGTTCATAATTACTCTCAGGCTGTGTAACTTCCCCTTGGGGAAGCTGTTCAGCAAGATAACTATCTCGGTTTGTTGGTAGAGCAAATAAAGCTCTGCTTTTCTCAAATTGAGAACATTTTTGTAACAGTCAGAGTCAGAGACTGTGCTTTAAAATTTCGTATTAAAAATATATGGAATGACAATATCTTCTGTCCCAAATTCTTAGTATGTACCAGTTCTGAATTTTTTTTTTTTTTCATGATTTGTTATAATATTATTATTATTATTATTATTATTATTATTATTATTATTATTATTATTAGGTAAACTACAACCCTAGCTGGAAAAGCAAGATGCGATAAGCCCAAGGGCTCTAACAGGAAAAAATAGCCCAGTGAGGAAAGTAAATAAGGAGATAATCAAGGTATATGAGGCAATGAATAAGGAACATTAAATATCTCAAGATCAACAACAACGTTGAAATAGATCTTCTATAGATAAACTATGAAGAGAAACTTATGTTAACCTCTTCAAGCAGTGAAGTTCCTGGGCAATTGTTTGGTTTGTATATTAAGTGGTGCATTATTGTTTATTCAAGATTCATTACTGTGTACGCTTTATGTATACTGTATATTTGCATAGGCATCTGTCTAATATATCAATAGAATAAATTACCTGTGACATTCTTGTAAATAATATGCATTGGTATTTCAGTGGCCGTTACAGGTGTCTGAATAAATATGCACGGCACACTTATCTGTTTAATATATTAATCAATCACACAAATATATCCTTAATAAACTCAGACTTATTTATCCGCAATTATTTATATATATATATATCTATTAACACACACATGCGCACGCACACACACATAATACAGTATATATATATATATATATATATATATATATGTATATATATATCTATCCATATATATATATATATATATATATATATATATATATATATATATATATATATATATATATATATATATATATGCTTTTGTTTATGTGTACTAGGATTTCCGCTTGCAGAGAGATAAAAAGGTGGCATAGATAACTAAATATGCATATTAAGATAAATGGGTGCTTGTTCACATGTACCTGTTTAAGTTCTCCGGCCGCTTTTGAAATAGACTATTTATGCATGGTTAAAAAGATTTGGCGTTCCAAATAATTTCTATTAAAGTAAAAGCGAATTATAGATCTCCATATTATGGACTAAATCATTAGAAGAGTTAGTATAAAAAATGGCCGCAGCAGATGTTAACCGTGTTAGCTTTCAGAGATCCTATGAACGAATTTTACGAGCTTCTTTGTTCAATAAAATTGATTGATATTTAGTTTCATAGATTTTTTCATGTACATTTTCCTCTGCCTAAAGATGATTAAGTCTGTTCATGAGCATAGCAAGTGTAAGGCTAATGTTAGTGGAGTTTTATCAAATGAATTTCCAGAGAACATTTGTACTCCAAGGGAATGTGTTGTCACCTATGTTGTTTATCCTCCTCATGGATTTTGTAATGCATAGAACACTTGGGGATGCTGGAGAAGGATTGGACTAGATTGGTAATAGGACCTAGAGTATGTTGATGACGCTGTCCTTATTAGCAGAACACCACAGGACTCACAAAGCTTGCTTACCAGAATGCATAAAATATCACATGAGGTTGGGCTCGAGATAAATAGAAGAAAGACATGATGAGAACGGAATATGTAATTGAAGATGAAATAACATTGGAAGGAGAATGGATTAATGAGGTGGAATCATTTAAATATTTAGGAACTATGATCTCTAATACAGGATCTTTATAATGAAAGATTGAACAAAGCAAGTCTAATTGCCTGAAATTACGTATAAAAATCAGACTATATATAAGTTTATTGAGAATGGTGTTACTATATGGACATAAGCCGTGGTATGACAATGAAACAATATCCAACAGATTTTGTAGTTTTGAGAACAAAGTTCTCAGAAGAATATTGGGAGATAAATGGCAGGGCAGGATTAGAAATGAAACTATAAGAGAGATTACTCGAGTGCCATATATGGATGAGATCATGTCGAGGGTTAGAGGGAGATCGTTTGGGCACGCCCTTCGCACTACCCCAGAGAGATTAGACACCAAAATTTTTTTAATTGGGCTCCACAAGGCACTTGAAGAGTTGGAAGACCCAGTCCTACATAGCTGATGACTATGAAACGTGAAGTAAGAGCTGATGAATGGAGAAGTATTGATTTAAAAGCTCAAAATAGAGACGACTGGCGAAATCTAACTGAGACCCTTTGCGTCAATAGGCGTTGCAGGAGAGGATGGCGAAACTGGATAATTCTCTGTTGAACAAAGTTCATAAAGTTATATATGATAATTTCTTCCTCATCGAAAAAAAAAATCAATGCTCTCACGAAGTAAGAAAGTATAATAACCTAATTTGGCTGCAAAGAAAATATTATCATCGGGTGGTGTACGATGTGATTAAAGGTAGATATTATATGAGATGCACGCCGGATTAATCGTTCTAAATCCAAGTCATTTTTCCTGAACAGTTCATCAAGTTAGAAAATCGAAACACAAGTACTGAAGATTTGGTAACTGAACTGGTGTTACTACCGCTAGAGAGTTATGTAGTCCTACTACGTTGGATTCTTGTCTCTGGTTACGGTTCTTTCACTTTGCCTACACAGACACCGAATAGTCTGGCCTATTCTTTATAGATTCTACTCTGTCCTCATACACCTGACAAAACTGAGATTACCAAACAATTCTTCTTCACCCAAGAGGTTAACTACGGCAATGTAATTGTTCAGGTGCTACTTTCCTCTTGGTAAGGGTAGAAGAGACTCTGTAGCTATGGCAAGCAGCTCTTTTAGGAGAAGGACACTCCAAAATCAAACCATTGTTCTCTAGTCTTGGGTAGTGCCATAGCCTCTGTACCATGGTTTTCCACTGTCTTGGGTTAGAGTTCTCTTGCTTGAGGGTACACTCGGGCACACTGTTCTATCTAGTTTCTCTTCCTTTTGTTTTGTTGAAGTTTTTATTGTTTATATAGGAAATATTTATTTTAATGTTATTACTATTCTTAAAATATTCTATTTTCCTTGTTTCCTTTCCTCACTGGGCTATTTTCCCTGTTGGGGTCCCTGGGCTTATAGCATCTTGCTTTTCCAACTAGGGTTGTAGCTTAGCGTTTAATAATATTGAAAATAATAATACTGCGAAAAAAATCCCATGATATAGTTTTATGACCAGAGATGTGTGTTCATTCGAGAAACTGTATGACTGTATGATGATAAAGCTATTTAATTGGTTAAAGAAAGTGTTGAAGTGGTCATCTTTTTCGAGAAACGTGAAGGCTCCGTGATCGATTTAGGAATATGAAATATACTTTTTCTTTCTTTTGACGTTGTCATAATGTCAGGTCTCGGAGTTTTCTGCCTGAAATGATTAGCTATTACAGCCACTGCAAGCTATTTGTTCCATTCCATAGATTTTCCCTTCCTCATAGAGAAGGACACTAAAAACTAGTGTAGTGGAAATAATAGTTGAAAACCACTGTACCGAAATAGATTTTGTGTCCGGTGGCTTACCCATAATTCCTAATTATTTTCTGTGGTCAAAAACCTGAGTTTTTATATCCATAAAAATTTTCTTGTGTAATGCACAATCAGTTGAAAAATATCGGACTTTATTATGAGGAGATGGAAAACTGATAAGATAACTCATGATCAACAATTTATACTGTTTAATTAATAACTGCCTATAGTTGATGTTATACCTCCTTGCATTGCAAATTCAAATGATAAAAGTATCCAAAGATTTAATTCGGATACTAGAATGCTTTAACTACTTTTCTCTCAAAATAGTTCATGATTAGGTTATCATCAATATTCATATTCTTGTCATTTTCAAGAATCTTATTCTATCATGTGATTTAGAACAATTATATGGTTAATGGCTTGTATCATTATTTAATCCTTCAAAATCAATGATATTATGAAGACCTCAGCTTTAGTTATTTATCTATCAAAATATTTCGGTCTGCAATAAAGCTATAACGACATTATTTTGTTATGCTAAATAGTGAATAACAGAGGTAGTTATATTAACTGTTTTGTGCTCTTTGTTTGATTTCTAGAACCATTATACAAATGTGAGCTGATCATATTAAGAAGGAAATAACAACGTATCACCATAAATTGTGACTCTACTGGCAAGATGAGCGGTGATGGTACTATCTCTTCCTTGATATTAATAGCACAATGAAAACTATAGGTCACTCCACTTCTTTATACAGCAAACCAAAAATCCAGGCCTGTGCCTCAATAGCATCCCACATCAAGAGGGCACTTGTACAATACTGATCATGAAAGAGTATGACCGTGGAAATTGAGCAAATTTTGCAATAAAAAAGAACTCTAAAGCTCTTTTGTGCGTCTGCTCTACCTGACAAATACCGAAAAGCCAAGTTTACTTTTAAATTCAAAGAATCATCACTGCTAATGTAACTCCTTCGGCTTGAATGTCACAATTGAGTTTATTACAAGACCCTCAAGACTGTGATCTACTTTACTTCCGGAAAACAATTTCTCCTCCTTATAGACAACTTGAGCCGCATCACGATGATGATTACTTGTCTGGGTGCTCTTTTGAAAAATGTCATCAAAACTGACTAGATATGACCGCAGCATGACTCTCCAAATGTCGGTTTGCCACTTTAAAAACTGCCTACAGAAGTTTGGAAGATGCCAGATTAGATTTTGAAATTTGTTAGATCAACAAAGTTTAGTCTCCTAGAAATAACAAAGGCACAAGAAAAAATCAACGATGAAGAAAACGAAGAAAGTCAATTTCTTCTCCCGTAGAATAGAAAAAAAATCAGCTGTTGCCAAGTTTAGTACTAAACATTCGTGTGCCGCTGTAACAAGGTGCTTATGTCGCTTTAACCACCTGATTTAAAGGATCAAAGTTTGTCACCAACTCTCTCTCTCTCTCTCTCTCTCTCTCTCTCTCTCTCTCTCTCTCTCTCTCTCTCTCTCTCTCTCTCTCTCTGAGATACAGGTTTCTAGTGATCAAAGAGTGTGATCAAGTTGCAATCAAGATGATGTTTATATTTTGTAAAAGATGTCTAGTAGATATTTATTTAGTCCGTATATAATAAATGAATCCATAATCCGAAGATAATGGTGTATTTTTTGCACTATTTAACACATTCAGCGCCATAAGACGTATTTACGTAGGATAAAAACTACTCCTTTTGGAACCACGATGTAATATACATCCATTAATTATCAGTTTTTTTTTTGTTTTTTTTTTTTTACAGTTATTTACATATATGAAAATTTTACAAAATATATAACATATACCAATGGAAAGGAAATTTGATCAGCTTTCTTATATAGTTTTTGTGCAAAATGTCCCAAAAGGGGGATTAGGGCTCACATGGTCAAGATTAATTCCTAAACATTCATTTCTGTTAAGAAAGAGTAAAGTATATTTGGAAGTGTATCATACCTGTGAATCCTATTTCTTTTATCGTAAATACGGTATATTTCACAAAACTTACCAAACAAAATCATATTGCTCTTGTATTCAAGTTTGCATATTTTGGTAAGAATCTTCAACTAAGTGAGAGCGTGAAAATAAAAGGAAATCGCAAATTCAAACAATTTTCTTGCCTTTCATATAGATCATATTTAAACATTCTTATAATAAGTATTGTCTTCTAAAGAGGACGTCTTGCTTTGATGGGTTAGGTGGATCCAAACTTCTGAGTAAGTTATATTTTATTGTCACAAAATCAACTTTTTTTGCAAGTAAAAGCATACTTAACAACAGCATCTTTTGTCGTGACTTTTTTCATTTCAACAATTAATCTATCGCAGTCTTCTCGATGAGTACTATGAACTGTGATGACCATCTCACTAACTTATCATTCGAAAATCATTGATTAGATATTGACTTCGTGCAACTGATCATTAAGTAATCCGCTTTGATTATTCTAAGATCAAGTTATTACCATTTCAAAAACCAGCCGTGAGATTTCTAAACAGTCTCGCTGCAAAAACTTAATAAACGGGTGTGGTCTTTCTTCGCTTGCTCTCCTACTCCTGCTTTCATCGTCCATTTCTTTCACCTCTTTTATTGCGTCACATTTTTTTCATTAATTTTCATGTTAGGTCACTGTGCTTTTCGTGACATTTAACTTATGGCTTAAGCCACTGTATAATACTCTTCCTTTTTTCGGACTATAATTCTATAATAAAGCCCATATGAGGTAGGATTTTATTTGTTACTTGATCGAAAAAAAAAATAATTGTTATGGCATGAGCTTCGACAATCAAAGTTCTTTTTCATCCTCTTATTTCTTGCATGTATTTTACGTTACGCTTCTGACATTACAATGTCATTTTCCAAAATGCTATCATATTTTGTTTCAATAAGATTTTCACTTTTTAAGTGAGCTGTGCTTTCGTAGATTGATAGTTGAATTAAAACTTTCAATCAATCAAGGTTTTAATTATCATAATTTTACTGTTTAAATTGAATTGAATTAGGATTTGATTTTGCTAATTAAACTTGTGCTAATAATCTTATATCCTGGTTTCTTATATTCTGCAACTTTAATGAAATTTGCTAGTCTCCCCGACAATATAAGATTTGAATTGTTTTATGAAGTTGATAAATGTAATTCGTTGTTTGTATTATTCAACAAATAGGAAAATAGATCTTTAAACTTGTTCTAATTATTTTTACAAAAAGGACTCTTTGTCCAACCGCGTTGTTATTATTTACTAGTAAACAGTAATTATTATAGCCACCAGAGGTTACCTTTAGGCTCTTATTCACGGCCAGGGCCTTGAGGATAATTCATCTTAATTTTTACAAGTCTAGTTTTGGAAAATTTATCATAAAAAAAAACCTTGAACCCCCAAGAAGTTGCGACTAAATAACAGTTCTTAGATATTTATATCCTTTTGGATAAATTTAAAACGTTTGGAAGGACACAATGGAATGTACAAGGCCTCACATGAAAAGGCAGAAAAATAACATCTGAAGGCCAATATTAATGATGAGAGCAAATGAGAAACGACATGCGCCCACACATACACACATGTAGAAAGAAAGGTAGAAAGAGATAGAGAAAAATGGGAAGAATTGATAGATAGGAAAACTGGAGCTAGAAAATTAATGATAACCTTTGCGCACCAACGAATGCAACAGCAAATGAAAGTTAATAGCCTAAGGGGAATTTCACTTCCGGCCGGTGATGGGCAGTAGTGAGAAGAGAACAGTGGGTGGGTCGAAGTCTGCTAAGCCTTGCGGGTATCCAAATAATAATAATAGAGAGAGAGAGAGGGAGAGAGAGAGAGAGAGAGAGAGAGAGAGAGAGAGAGAGAGAGAGAGAGAGAAATTGAATAATATTGTCCAGATAAATCAGTCAGGATGGTATCCGTTAGATAGTTTTAACTGAGTTTCACCGTGGGAACCGTTGTCATTGTGTCATTTTATCTGCAGTAGTCATATTCACAGAAGAATGCTCTTTGCTATTATTGGAAGACATCAGGCATGATTGTGGTCTAGCTTGATGTCAGCCACATTCGTTCTTCAAGTTCCAGCATAAATGCGAAAGTGTTATATATTCGCATTCTCTACGAACCAGACATCCTTCTCTTTGGAAACGTACCTACATTTTGCCTGGCTGTTTTTTTTTTTCCTTCGGTACTGTGATTTACATATTTCTAATACACAAAGAAACCCTGGATTCATCCTCTAGGCCATCCAAGTACAGGTCAAAGGTTTGTAAGTTTTTATGCCACACCTTCTTCCGCCTCGGGGGATGATTTCTACTTCTTATTTACAAAGGTCTCGTCAACGACCTTTATTATGACGTCAGTTTGTAGTACTTGAATTGTGGAGATTCTTTGACTATCTCAGCTTTTGTTGTCTCTGTATTCCTTCCATTTGTGAAGATATTGTGTCTTTCTTAGTGCAAAGAAAATCCAGTTAATATAAATGTGTCATTTTCTTTTACTTTAAAAAATGTCCCATATTAGTATGATTTTCTTGGAAAAATATGGATGAAATGTTTATCTTTGTTTTGCACAAAACGACATTAGTCATCAAATAAATGAAAATATGTAGGTGAATACCGCCAATGTTACATTGCGATTATTTATTGAGATATATATTATGGTATTATATATTAAGAATTTAGATTGAGAAAATGTATTACTAGAGAGGTGTGTACCAACCGTGTGTCACACGATCGTACATAGTAACGACATTTCATTTTGTGTATATATTATGCTTGTATCTTCGCTCTCCCCTCGCACTAACATTGAACCTGAAATAACGTGTCTGTTTTTCTCACCGTTAACTGTTAACCGGTGCGGTGTCGGTTGAACAGGAAATTTCCTGTTGCATTGAGTTTTTGTATATAAAGGGGAGTGTTCTGTAATAAAGTTACTCAGTTGCTTTTATCATACCTTTGAGTCACAACCTTCTCTCAGCCCGTCACATTGGTGACCCCAGAAGTCGACTCGCTCCTCCCGCCTTCCACCCCCCCCCACCCCCCCTCGCCCCTCTGTCATTGGTACTATGGCCGCCAATTGAAACTTTCCAGCAGAGAGGCGTTTGCTTGGTTTCAGCGCTCAGAAGTCCAGTTTCGCATCAAGGACGTGACTCGCTCAACCACCAAAGCAGATTATGTTCTCGAGGCGATACCTGAGGACACCTTCCCGGAAATATCCGACTTGCTATGTGAACAAGGAGACACCCCAATAGCGTATGACGCCCTCAAAACATACCTTCTGCAGCAGTACTCGCCGTCGCTAGCTGCCAGTATAGCAAAGCTTTTTCAGCTCTTTCAACAATCGTTGGGGGACCAAAGGGCTTCGGTCGCCCTCAGGGAAATGACCAGTATCGCTCGCCTGCAACCTACTGCAGACGGCTCTCCTCGTGAGGTGAACCTACTTTGTGCCCTTTGGATACGCCGTTTACCCGAACCTGTACGCGCTGCCGTACCCGATGTCGATAGTTTACCCATAAAGGACTTAATGACCAAAGCCGACGCCCCTATGGACAGCCACTTCAAGACCTCCATCAACGCCTCCACTCCTGTCGAAGAAGTGCCTATTCAACGTCAACAGAAGCTGACGTGAATGCCGTAGGACATACACGCCTACCCCATGACGTGCCGAAGCGGCGACAAAGCCACCCACCACCCACCACTCGCTCGTGCCCCAACCAACGACTTCTACAGCCACTTACTGCCTGCCATCCGCCGCAGTTTTACTTCTACCATAACAGATTCGGGGCAACTGCGAAGAAATGTGCAAAGGATTGTCAGTGGCCAAAAAACGTGTAAGTAGGCCATCGCTCGTGGCGGTTGCCTCCCATGTTTCTAATCTTTTCTTTTTACATGATGCAGGAACGGGCGTGCGATTTTTGGTAGACACGGGTGCTTGTCGTTCTCTTTAGCCAAGGGAACTCTTCAGGACACGACGTAGTCTTTCTACGTCCGCTTGGTAGCTACCAACGGATCTGCGATACCCACCTACGGTTACGAGAACCTCACATTATCGTTTGGAAACGGTAAATTTAATTGGAAGTGTCTCGTTGCTGACGTCACATTGCGAATCCTCAGTGCGGATTTCCTCACTCATTTCCACCTTCTGGTCGATGTCGCCCACCGACGATTGGTCAACACAGACTCGTACTTGTCGACACCTCTTCAACCCGGCCCCTCCAACCTCGCTCTCCACATCAGCGCACCCACGGATGCCTACGCCCGCCTCCTCACGTCGTACCCGAAAGTTTTCTGTCCAGAACTTCGCCAAACACCCACGCCTCCTACCAAGCACGGTATTTATCACCATATCAAGACGATGGAACCCCCAGTCTTCGCAAAATTCAGACGTCTGGCACCGGATCGATTGGCAGCCGCCAAACAGACGTTCGCCGAAATGGAGGAAATGGGCCTTTGCCAAAAGGCCTCCAACCCATGGTCGTCACCCTTACACATCGTTCTGAAGAAAGACGGCTCCCTCCGTCCGTGCAGGGATTACAGGCGCCTGAACATGCAAACAGAACCGGATCACTACCCCCTCCCAAACATCGCCGACGTGACCTCCTACCTGCACAAAGCGAAGGTTTTCTCCACGCTCGACCTCCTGACGGGGTATTAGCAGGTGCCTATGAACCCGGAAGACATCCCCAAGACCGCCATCACCATTCCGTTTGGTACATACACCTTCAATTACTCCTGTTTTGGCCTTCGTAATGCTGGGGCCACGTTTCAACGTCTCATGGATGGCATCTTAGGGGACCTCCCCTTCTGTTTATGTCATGTGGACGACATACTTGTGGTCTCCTCCTCAAAAGGGGAACACCTCCTTCACCTGCGCATCGTGATCGACCGCCTGCAACAAAACGGCCTTGTAGTCTGGTATGAAAAGTGTACCTTTGGCGCCAACGAAGTGTCGTTGTTAGGGCACCATATCACTCCTGAAGGAGTCCATCCCCTCCCTGAGAAGGTAGCAGCCGTTCAGAATTTCCCCACGCCCTCGACCGTCAAAGCTCTGCAGGAATTCTTCAGCATGATCAACTATTATCACCGTTTTCTACCAGCCATTGCCGCCACTCTTGCTCCCCTCTACGCCTCCCTCAAGGGCAAGCCAAAGGACCTGAAGTGGGGTCCCCATCAAGAAGCGGCCTTCTGCAATGCAAAAAAGGCCCTATCAACCGCTGCAGCTCTCACTTTTCCTGTCCCATATGCCCCTCTCCTTCCCTCCCCCGATGCCAGCGATGTCGCTATTGGTGCAGTACTCGAGCAGGTGGTCAACGGCTCGCCCCGCCCATCGGCCTTCTTCAGCAGAAAACTGTCCAAGGCAGAATTGGGTTATTCTACCTTCGATCGCGAATTGCTGGCGATGCACTTGGCTGTCCGTCACTTTCGCCATTTCTTAAAAGGTACGCCCTTTGTCATTCGCACAGACCACAGGCCTCTGGTGCACGCCTTCACTCGACAGTCTGACGCCTGGTCCGCCCGTCAACGCTGACATCTTTCCGCCGTGGCTGAATACAATTGCACCCTTCAATACGTCCCTGGGAAAATTAATCCCGTTGCCAATTCCTGTCAAGAAACACGTTGGCTGCCGTTCAACTTGGATTGGATTATAACGCCTTGGCTGAAGCCCAACGACAGGATCCAGAGTATCAAGCTTGTAGGACATCCTGCACGTCCCTCCGTTGGGAAGACTTCCCCCTCGAAGACTCCAACACCACCCTCCTCTGTGACATCAGTACTGGTAGACCGCGACCTTGGATTCCTGCTCCCATGCGCTGGCAGGTGTTTGATTTCATTCATGGCTTTTCACATCCCTCGTGCCGTTCTACTGCACAGCTGCTTAAGACGAAGTTCATTTGGCACGGCATTTCTAAGGATGCTAAGGATTGGGTCCGCACCTGTACTTCTTGCCAAACTTCCAATGTACATTGACACGGATTCAGGAGCGGGCACCTTTCCTCAACTTCAGCGTCATTTCGCACACATTCACGTCGACGTTGTAGGCCCCCTACCCACATCACAAGGACATCGTTACATGTTTACCGTCATTGACCGCTCCACTCGTCGGCCTGAAGCCATTCCCATGGAAACTGCAACGTCCGCCTCATGTACATCTGCCTTACTCTCAGGATGGATTGCAAGATTTGGTATCCCTGAGCATATTACTTTTGACAGGGGTACCACTTTCACCTCTCAATTGTGAACATCATTAGCGAATCTCCTGGGGATCACCCTACATCAGACAAGTGCCTACAACCCCGCTGCCAATGGAATGTTTGAACGTTTTCATCGCACCCTGAAAGCAGCTTTGATGTCCCGCTGCAAGGATTCCAACTGGTTTACTCAGCTTCCTTGGGTCCTCCTGTGACTAAAGACCACTCCTAAAGACGCCCTCAACATCTCGGCAGTTGAAATGGTGAATGGCGACCCGTTGGTCGTCCCTGCCGAATTATTTCCTTCTGCAACCTCCTCCGACGATATCCAGCGCATACGTCACGTCGTGGAAAAATTTACTCCATGCCGCCAGACTTACAATCCCCCAGTGAAGCATCACATACCGACAGACTTGATCTCTGCAACACACGTCTTCCTATGCAACCACACTAGCAAGCCACCGCTAATGCCCCCTTACACGGGCCCTTTCCTTGTGATCCGACGCAGTTCGAAAGCATTCCTACCAAACATTCGTGGCAAAGAAGACTGGGTCTCCATTGATCGTCTAAAACCTGCTTTATCTCCTGCCAGATGACCCGCCTACAGTTCGCCTCTCTAGATCAGGGCGCCCTATTTAATTTGTACAGAATGTCATTTTTAGAGGGGGAGCCATGTACCAACAGTGTGTCACACGATTGTACATAGTAACGACATTTCATATTGTGTTTATATTATGCTTGTATCTTCGCTCTCCCCTCGCACTAACATTGAACCTGGAATAACGTGTCTACTTTTCTCACCGTTAACTGTTAACCGGTGTGGTGTCGGTTGAACAGGAAATTTCCTGTTGCACTGAGTTTTTGTAAATAAAGGCGAGTGTTCTGTAATAAAGTTACTCAGTTGCTTTCATCCTGCCTTTGAGTCACAACCTTCTCTCGGCCCGTCACAGGTGCAACTCGGGACGGGTATTATGTTTGGAACGTGTATTATTCCAAGCTAATTTATTCTTTTATATTTTTTGAGAGGAGCTACATGGCAGCTGTGTTTTTTAATTGTAGATATTAAAATGAAAATTGGCAGGGTCAGAGAAAATATGTTTTAATATTAATCCCTAAAATTTTCATTTGGATATGTAAATTAGTTAAGGAGCCATTTACTAGCGGCGCTGAAAATAACCATTCGACTCATAACAAAAAAACTTCTGCTGTGGCTTTTTTATAGCAGATATCAACATGAAAAAATAGCATAGTCAAAGTAAATGTCAGTCCGATGAATCCCTGAAATTTTATTTCGATATGTGAATTAGTGTAGGAGAAATTTACGTCGCCACTGAAAATCGGTATCCCGGCCATACCGAAAAATGGCTGCTGTGACTTTTCCATGGCATGCATCAATATAAAAATTGAAATGCATGTAGTTCACATACCCCCAATGAACCCTGTAAAAATCATTTGGATATCTGTAAAAATCTAGGAGAGGTTTATTGTCCCACACGGATTTTTTCGTTAAAAATTTTAATTTTTGTACAAAAATTACCACCAGGTCATGTCTATAGCAGGTATGAACATGAAATTTCTAAGAAACAAAGGTTAGATAAATATTAATAATCCCTGAAAATTTTACATGTATATCTGTATTAGTATAGGAGTTATTAACCCTGCTACCGAAAATATGAGCTTCCCCCACCCCCGCCCGCCCTCCGAACTCTACAGCGAAAAGGAATGACCAGGCTATGAGGGTGGGGTGAGTTATCGTAAGAAAATTTGGTGCTTCATACAGGGTCACTCTCTTCGTTCGCGACAAATAATAATGGGGAATATCTCAGCAACTTAAAAATTCCAGATGACATAGTTGTGTTTAGCGAATCATTGGAGGAATTACTAAAGATGATAGAGGATCTGAATAGATAAAGCAGAAATGTAGGATTGAAAATGAGTATGAGCAAAACCAAGATAATGTTCAATGAAATTGCAGATAGACAACAAATAGAGAGTTATGAACGAACTTCTAGAGATTGTTGATAAATATACGTACTTAGGACAGACAGTAATAGTTTCATCAGGAAGCGAGACTGAAATTAAAAGAAGGATAACCATGGACTGAAGAGATTTTGGTTAACAAAACAAGATTTTGAAAAATAAAATACCACTTTCTCTAAAAAGAGAAGTATTTAATCAGATGGTCTTACCAGTATTAACTTATGCATCAGAGACGTGGAGCCTTACTTAAGCTAAAGAACATATGTTAGATAAAACTCAAAGAGCTATGGAAAGAATAATGATGAGAATAAGAGCAACGTAGATACGAGCGCACACTAAAGTAGAGGATATTCTAACTAGTAAAAAAAAAAAAGAATTGGACATGGGCAGAACATATAATGAGTATTAAAGATATAAATGGACATTAAGAATAACAGAATGGGGCCAAAAAAAAAAAAAAAAAAGGCAAGGGAAGGAAGAGAAGACGATGAATTGACGAAATAAGAAAGTTTGCAGGTATGGACTGGCATAAAAAGACCATAAACAGACGCAAATGGAAGGACATGCCTCAGGCTTTTGTTCTGCAGTGGACTAGTAACGGCTGATGATATGAAAAAGCAGACGGATGGATATATATTTTTTTCTTAATTGCTCATATGTTACATGACCCCTGAGTTAAAAAAAGAAATGTTTTTTTCTGGAAAAATAAAAAGATTATTTGATTTAAATCAGTTTTCTATTTAAATAGACTTTTTATTAAAGTGAATTCTTTTTCAATAATATTTATTTGCTGTTGCTGATTATTTGATTCAGTATTATGAGGATATTTTCTGGTTTTAAAAGAGCCTAGGTTCATCCTCTAGTGATAACAACATCTTAAATTAAGATGTTTGATGGGTGCATATTATTTGTAAAGTTCAAACTACTATAAAAAAAAAAAGTTTGACTTTAGATGGAACTCTTATCCACAAAGGAGTTTTGCAAATAAAAAGAAGTGTTATTTTGCTCTTATAATGAGCCATAACATTATGAAGTGTTACATTTCATTTTGATGTTGCTATAGAAACTACAGGTACTGGTCCTAACGACTAAGATCTCTCTCTCTCTCTCTCTCTCTCTCTCTCTCTCTCTCTCTCTCTGTCTAATCTGTCAACACTTTTTTTTATTATCTTAAGACCGTGAATGGACGTCACTCGACATATCTTTGTTATGAGAGCCCATGACCACGCCCACCGCTGGCCCTCACCCATCCACCCACCACAAAGTCCTTGGAAGATCATACAATACCTGTCATCACTCGGCTCACGGCCGTATCGCGACTTCATCAGTCACGTTGGATGATAACTGCATGGTTGAAGCTTTACTCAAGCAATGCGTGTACTGCTGCTGCCGCTGATATCTTGCCACCAGCATAAGAGATGACAACAAATCATTATTAGTTATCTAAGAGTAAAAGTCCTTTAATAATGTTGACTTGCTCGGTCATTTTAGAGATAATTGAGTTCATTCATCATTGTCTTTGAATCTTTTGTAATAACACACTATGTGATTATTGAATAAATCTTATTATGATAATCATATTGATGCGAAGAAATATGATGATGTAAATGAATAACGAAAACGATAAGAATTACTCAAATATTTCCCCATACAGTTGTTCTCAACAACATTTAGATGGTACTTGTATTTTGCTATAGGTTTTACAGCAATTACAATGGAAATAAATCCTTATGTTATGTTTTCTTGGATTAGAACCAGGGCAATAATCATATCCAAATAATTCTGTCGAGGGAAAATCTACGAGGTTGATTAATGTCAGAAATACAATAAGCAAGTGTTATAAATAAGTAATAATAACAATAAACATTGTTATGCTCATTGCGCTGGGAAGAGCTTCTGATCGACCAACGATGAAGGAACTGGAAAAAATTAAAAGCACACGTTTATAAGTGAATGATCATTTGGTTCGGCACGAACGCTTTATATTTTTATTTGAATTTTGTTGGACGTAATTGTTGGCGTGAAATTAAGAAATGTGAAAATACGCTGAAAATGGTGAAAAAGAAAATAACAATTCTGTTTATTGTATTGGGCTATATGGTAATTGGGAACGTAATTAAAGTCCAACAAATAGATTTTTAATTCTCGTCATTGCTTCTTATCAAAACCATCTTCACAATTTCTTTTCTTGTTAATATCTTTTATGCTTGTCGTGTCCCCTTTATACTACAGTGTTACAAAGAGAATGATGTATTTTCTTTTTGACATTTAGTAAAAGGCCTTTCAACGCAAATATTGGAATTTATATTCAATATTAGTATTAAGTCATGTGTCTTACAAAAAAAATTTCTGTATTAATCATTTATAAATATTGTGTTAAATAGGTGCCAATCATTATGTTTATCATATTAATTTCATTTTTAGAATTCATACTGTACAATGGAATGTTCGCTAGAAAACGGTACCATTGTGTTATGGAGCTATCAAAGAAACATTATTTATCTGGAAAAAATACCATATTTTTCTTATGTGTCCTTCAGCCCAAATATCCTAATAATGTTCGAAGATTGTACGATGATACACAAAAGAATTCTTTGGAAGTGGCCGAGAAACAATATCACTTATTTATCAAGGAGACTTCGCTCATTCATGCTGATCGTTACGTCAAAAGACCACCTTTATTTTTATGAAGAAAAAAGGTTAGAAAGATAATAATGAAGCTATGAAAATCTCCCAACATCGACTTGTGTTTAGAGAAATAGGAAAAGATAATTAGATTCCTCTTCTTTGTAGCGTACGTGCTTCCGAAGAAAAGTAAAATCCAAGTGGATTTAAGATGCATCATCTGTGCAGTATATTTTTTGCGGGGATGACATTGGTAATTTTCGCTTTCTTCATCGGTCCGCAAAGAGTATTACATGAAACATCATCGAGATTGATGTCGGAGGGAATCTCTCCGTTCCCTTGAGATCAAGGCAGACACAAGCACCCATCAATTCAGAGAATTCTTGACTGAAGGGCGACAAAGCTGATGTGTAATAAATTTTCGAAGGGGGGATGAAGCCGCCCTTCCGGGACGCCGCGACTGTGATCGACGAATTGACCATCATTTGTAGTAGCAGATTTCGCTGCGTCACAGGCAAGGCTCCCAGACGCCGTTACCGGTGATTTATATCGTGTTTTTAACTATGCTGAGATGTCTTTCCCATTATTGTAATTCTTTTGTGATATAAAACCCTAATCTATTGACTAGCATCGGTATTTTTGTTTTGTTTTGTATTCCCCTAAATTCAATATATTGAAACAGTACGGTATGTCAAGTGCTCTCTCTCTCTCTCTCTCTCTCTCTCTCTCTCTCTCTCTCTCTCTCTCTCTCTCTCTCTCTCTCTCTCTCTCTCTCTCTCTCGTTTTTTGGCTAAAAATTTTGTTTTGTTGTTGCTTTCACGGAGATTTACAGATGTCTTTGGCTGA
>NC_090764.1:53920914-53948414 GCF_036898095.1 Palaemon carinicauda | reverse complement strand
AAAAATAAAAAGATGGTAAATTATACAACGAACGTTATATTGATATATATTTCATGTAACAGTACAACAGTTGAAAATCTGGAGAATAACAACATATTCTTTTTAACGTACATATTTGTAATGATTAGTTATTATTAACGTATTGGTTATCCAATTCCACTTAATCATCAAGAAGACAGAGTGTATCATATCTCTAGATTTGAAACCTCCTTATTTCTAGGTGTTCTACAAAAAACGTTCTAGTGCCTATCGATAGTGGAGGGAAGGCCTTCTTATCCTCTGTCTTGAAGCAGGTCCCTATTAAATCGTGTTGTACTGGATCTGTTTTCACCTCATAATGACAAATAGTTATTAATCAAACGCTTCAGATGGTAAACTTCATCGTTTGGTAACTTCCATCACTGTTTAATTTTAATTTTATGTTTATTACCAACAATATATGCATATATATACACACATATATATATATATATATATATATATATATATATATATATATATATATATATATATATATATGTATATATATATACATATATATATATATATACATACATATATATACATATATATGTGTGTGAATAATATATATAAAATGTGTTCATTTGTGTAAACAAACTAAATATGTCTTTGTGATGCAAAATAACAGTTGTTCATAATTTTTCACAACAGGAAAATTTAACTAAGTTTTCACAAAGATTCATTAGAGAGAGAGAGAGAGAGAGAGAGAGAGAGAGAGAGAGAGAGAGAGAGAGAGAGAGAGAGAGAGAGAGAGAGAGTGTGTTTCTTTCAAAATGATAATTTAAGCTATCGCCTTATACCAGCGACATACATAATCACCGCCATAAAGCACAATCTTTGTCAATTGAATTATTCCTTTAGTGTACTGAAAGAAATCTCAATGATATTTTATACAGCAGCATCTGTGTATAACTAATATATGTAATGCTAAACAACAGTGTCATGTAAGCAGTACGCATGTATATTTGACTAACGCATGCGCAGTATGTCCATGTATGAACTGTTGGAAGAAAAGCAAAATATTAATGAGCACCGTCCCGAGTGTGTTTGAACCAGTCAGGACTAGTTTCACAAAACGTGATTTTATTAGGTGTCCGTTTCCGGTGAGAAGAACTGTACCTTGTAAAACAGTAAAGTTAGGAACAGGTAGTTTGCTTCGTTTATAAGAAGATAACTCTTAGGTTTTATAATAGTCTGAAATGTAGTTTTAATGTTTCCGGAGTGGCACTACAAAATGTCTTTAAACTTTGATAAAATAAGGGAAAAATATTTTATCTGTCAGTGACACTTAAATGAAAATAATTGCTTCCAATAAAGTTTATTGGCATTTATCAATTGAAAGCCCACCTGTTGCAATAAATTTCACCATATCCGATTCAAGATATAATTTACAGGTTCACATACTTAACTCGATGACTACTTCATTCCGCATATATTTCATAAGTAAACAAAAAATAATGGAATGATCTTTTTAAAAGGTAGAAAACAAATAAGAAGCTAAGCTCACTCTAAGGTTTTCCATATATGAGCGGTTTAACCATTGCGGTCTAAACACTTTCGTTTGCTGTTTGGTAATGAATTAATAGTATTAGATCGTCTTTACCGTAAAGGCAATCTTCATTTGCATTGTTGTGTAGTTTCGTTCGCTTTAACAAATACATAACGGGAGTTTACATACAACTTTTAAAGTTTATGCCAAACATATCCACCGAACTGCACTAATTTTCGAGCAGATTATAATTTTACGTATTATTTCACACATTATCTTCTCTAAAGTGAGTCTAGCAAATAAAGGCCGAGGTTACTTACGTCAAAATATCTTTTTAAAGAAATGACCTAAAAAAAAAAAGTGGTTAAACTGCAAGGTAATAAACAGACAGCTGGAACATTACATGACTCCTATTACCTAACGCAGGTCATCAATGGTTAGTTATTTTCTACTGTTGTTACCCGAACGAATTTTGTGCATACGTCGGCTCAAAAGTAATTATAAACATCATCAACAACATGAAAAGTTACGGTAACTATAATGTATTTTATGATAAATGAACTTGTTTTTAGAATTTATAATAAATTGAAGCTTTTTTAAAAGCTATATTAAATTAACTCGTTTTTACACTGAAATTTTATGTATTATACTAACTGTAAGACGAGTAAGGAGATAGGAACGTATTTACCACAGAGTAAATGATTCTCGGGTATCCATTAACCAGTGGTGAAAATGAAATTGTGAAAACATAATCCCTTGAATTTTTTTGCCAGGAATACTACGGGCTGCATGTGTGCAAGAGCCCGTGCCTGGCCGTAAGGGCCAGGCAATCTACAACAGCCTTGAAGTCGAAAGTTAGATCACATGGTTACATTAAATCTAAAGCCACACGCTAACAGCATTTCACCGAAAGATGCAATATCTAAAAATGTTTTGAACAAATCTGTTATATAACTCTTCAATATAAATTAATTACACATTCATGGAAATACTTGAACTGGGCTTTATAATCTTTCACCTTGTACATACATTTAAAATTGAGAACCATACGTTTAATGGTAATGTAAAGTAAAGGCACAGTCTTAAGCTCTAATTACCTCTTGGGAAACTTGAAAAAAAGAAAAACTTATAATTCCAATTTGTTTATTTTATGCATGTACATTTTCATCAACTAGCTTGATTAATTTTTCTGTCAAGTTTACTGAGTTTTGAAAATTACCGACATGTGAACTTGACAGTCTGCATAAAATTGAATGTACAGCAGTTTGAAAAGAATTTGACATTTAATATTCTTTTTGTTATATGGGGAATAAATCGTCCAAATGATTTGACTTAAAGTACATTCGAAACAAGAAGCATTAAAGCACGAGGTATTAAAGTATGAAGCAGTTGTATTAAAATAGTAATGCGCACATAAAGATTCAATGAGCATATGTTAGAAATGTGGCGAAAGCACAATTGTGAATAAGAAGGTAAGTGTGGGTAAGACAACATGTATGAAAAACGCCATTGTGCTTATTTCTTTAGAGAGGATGACTACTGACAGCGCTGTCATTCGGGTTTTTAACAAACATTTTGGGATGAGACTGTTGGCCATACACTTTACTCAATCAATTTTAAGGTTCTTATGTGCAGATGACGTCTGAAATAGCTTGGTGGTCATATATCCAAGTATTTGTCCAATCCAGTGCTCCTTAACTAGTCAGAAAAGACCAGGGGAATAGCAAATGGGTTTCCTTTCCGGGCTCTGCATGTAGAGATACATTATAGCTAAATGAATATTTAGAACACAATTCATTGCGTAGATATAAAGGTGACCCATAGATTCTTTATAGAGAAAATCCAATTTCCTCTCTTGGTAGGATCGACATTCTGCTTTGAGAATTAGGAAAATTGTGAAAATAGAATTTCCATTCAACCATAACATATTACAGATGGAGTCTTTGGTGTCTAAAGTTTGGGCATCTTAGGTGTTCTTTTGGGATGATGTTACTCTTCCAATTCTCTCTTACACACTCTAATTGAAACGCTCTACAATCGATTAACACCACGTACACAGCTCACTGCTCAGGTCAGCTGAGTAATGATATATGTAATTAGTGTCGTTGGGTATGTTAATAAACCACAAAATAAGTGTGGTTTCTAGAAAGGGAAAATACACAATTTTGATACTTGCTTATTAAAGAAAAGGGCAAGAACCAATTCATAGATAGGAAAATAGGAGAAAAAAGAGAAGAAGGGAAAACAATAAAAAGGCGTCGTGACAAACAAAAGCTAAAACCAAAAAGAAATGAGAAAGTGTGTCGTAAGTGATGCGTGCAGCAAAATGTCTTAAAAATGAAACCAAACGACGCTTCAAGCTGAGAAGATGGTCATTCAGGTGAGAAAATCTTGGAAGTCGTGCTTTGGAAAAGTTCTCCGGGAAAATTAACTGAAGGTAATCCAGAGTGCAGAAGACGATGACTGATTATAGTGGAAGCCAACACTTATAATCACACACACACAGACACACGCACGAACAGACAAACAAACACGCGTGCGAAACACACAAATATATATATATATATATATATATATATATATATATATATATATATATATATATATATATATATATGTGTGCGCGCACGCGTGTTTGTTTGCAAACAAACACGCGTGCGCGCACACAAATATAATATATATATATATATATATATATATATATATATATATATATATATACATACTGTATGTTTGTGTATTAGTACGAGCGTGTATTCTATAAATATTTCTGGTCAATTTATGAAAACCTTCCATTTTTCTTCTTGCAGTCCGATAAAACGAAATGACATAATGACGTCCCCTCTGGTGATGATCTGTAATCTTTTGACAAACTCGTGCTACATTCATGCGATTTTTTTCTTTATTGTTCATGTTCTGTCACTCTCAATCTTTTTTAATTGTTTACTTTTAGGTTTACTTCCCTGAGACAATTTCTACACCTGTTCTTCTCAGGAACACCACCAACCCTTCTCTTTCTCATGATATTAGTATGAAAGTTCCGTTAAAAAAAAAAAAAAAAAAAAAAAAAACGTTGCAGATGAAAACAATTGTTTTGGAAAGGAATTTGTAAATCTTCGCTATTTTTAGGCCTATTTGTTTATATTCCTTTTATATTCTCTTATTTCGACATTGAAAACTCATTTGCTTGTCCTATATTTTTCCTTATATGTTATAATGAAAATCCGTAATCTTAACACAAAAAGTTGATATAATTCTTCATTCCAAAATTGAGTAAAACTATTGCTAATGAGACTCAAAATAATCTCTCAACACATTAAGTATATATGAAAAGATATATATATATATATATATATATATATATATATATATATATATATATTTATACACATTTATATATTTGTGTTGAACACACACCCACACACACACACACACATATATATATATATATATATATATATATACAGTATATATATTTCTTTCCGGTCCGGTCACATTCAGTGGCACGGTGTCTCTCCGTCCCTCAGGTACGGGTAGTAGTCATACCCTGGTAACAGGGACTACCCCAAGAGGTACACTCTGAAACCACAATCTCTCACAAATTGCTGAAACTGGGAAGGGTTGAATTTGTGCATGTGCGTATAGGTGCATATCTATTTTAAATATTTATCCGTCTTTTTTGACGGCTTGGGTACACTAGTTAATAAATATTAGATGTTGAATGAAAATTGACGACTAAGAACTGAACGGAAAGTGCTTTAACAAAAAAGTGTCACCTTCCATTCCTCCAAATAGCTGTCGTTGGTTGCGTTTGAAGTGATGTATAATGGGCGAGCCGTTTCATGACATGATTGCTTTAAGTGGTCTCTGAAATTGCTAAAAGGGAGAACGACGCGATGCTTTCTCCCTTACGTATTCTGTAATTCCATCATAATGGCATATTACATAACCATGCCGAGGCTCAATTTAATCATCTCATAATTGCGGTTTACATTTCGTTTGTCACGCACCTCAGCTCATCTTCAGGAATCGGTCCTCTTATGGATTTTTATGTCTTCATGTGGAATTACTGCTTTTTAGAAAGGAATTTATGTATTCCTTCTCTTGGATATTTGACTATGTTTTCAGACATCCTTAACAGCTTGGCGCTAATCATAATGAAGAAAATAGGACTGGCTGACTTGTTCCAGCAATATTCACTAATTGTTACAATGTCAGGCAATGTTATGTGCTTCAGATTTTTTACCAGATAACAGAGTTCATGTGATAGAGTGATTTAAATCTTGTTAATTTGAAGTTAATATATTTACTCCCAACAACAACAGTATTCATTCTTATGATTTGATCCAAGTAATTTTGGATTGAGTAAATTCAGAATTTTTCAATAGTGAATATTCCCTCCAACTCCGAATCTGTAATTTTGTTTCCCTCTAATCTAGTTCTTACTAGACTTGAGCGGTTAATTTGGCTGAATATTCTCAAGAGATATAACGTCACAGGTTCTGAGTCTTTATTTGTCCCCTATTATCCTACACCGTTAAACATGTACAACTCAAAGTCAATCAAAGGTCATTCAAATTGTTAGTATGAATGGAAACACCTTCCCTTATTACCATCCTCCAAAGAGTGTTCAGTAGTCTCATTAACTACAATATAAAGTCTACAATAACTCACTCAGCCAGCTTCTCAATTTGACTGGCGTTAGAGAAATGAAATACTACTAAGAATAACAAAATGGTTAATAAGGGGCAGAGGGAAAAGATAGGTTTTTATACATGTCACAATGTCTTAGAGATCGATCATTTATATAATAAATGATTAGTGCCTAAATCCCTTATACGCCCAAGCTACAACCGAGAAGGCAAGGACAATGGTTATGGCAATGGCTTTTGAGCAAGTTTCACTAACTCCCAAATATGATGTTGCAGACAGTAGTGAAATCAATAGGGTTGCGTGTGAGGCTTGAACTCCCAACTCCTTTATTGCAAATCAGGGACGTGTAGTCCACCTTAAACTTCTGTTTTTAGTAGATTTTGACAGGACTGACAACTCGTTTTAATGTTCTCGTCTCTTCGAGGAGCGAAGGAAAAAGTTAAAAATTGGAAACAATATACACATTCGAGATTGTTTAGCTGTTATATATAACCTGTCGTCACAACGACTGCGGCCATCTGTGCTGTGGGACTCATCTCTTAAGAAGAGTAAAAGTTGTGGAAGTGGAGAAAGTAGAGGAAAGTATTAGTTAGTTACAAATAAATCTACTAGTCTGGTAGTTCCTTGATTATACTTAGTTAATATAAAAAAAAGTTGCTCCCTTGCCACCTGAGAGTAGTTGCCACTGAACACGTTGAAACACTAGTTGTTATCACATGTATACTGAGATTTATTGTATTACCTGGTACCGTTACTTTCTAAATATTATTAAAAGTCTCATGCCAATAACTTGAACGATTGACCACATATAATCTGTACTTGAGTTACTTTTTTTTTTTCACTCGACCAGTTTGTAACCAGATTTGATTTTGTAGATACCATATGGTTCAATAGAAATTATAATCAGAAACCTGGTAAATGAATTAGAGGAATATCTGATTTATCGGTAAATTAGGTAAAGAAAATTTCAACAGAAAAGGAATGAGGGGCAATTATGTTTAAAATATTTTCAAAGTCGAAGACTCTAAGTATGAAGTTTTGTGTATAAGAAATGTCTGTATCTTAAAACTCATACCAATACTATGCTTATCTATTGTATTTCTTAAAGGTAAATTCCATTTATTCCAGTATCTTTCAAGCGAAAGGGTGCTAGATGTCAGAAAGTATTTTTCATTTGAAGTTGTCCTGCTCTCCTGCAATTTCTTCAGAGTATAGTCCTGAGGGTCAAGAGTATCAGAGTCGGTAGAGAACTATCAGTTAATGTAATGGCAGTGTTTTATCAAACTTTTCACCAGCAAATTGTTTAGATAGTAGATTGGAGTGTTATTTGTCCTTCAGAATAAATAACAAGTACTATTTCTCATCCATAATAACATCAAACAACTAAAAAGCAATAAGAATATAAGAGAAACTGTGTACCCTTTCTTTACAATGACTACCGCAATGAATTATTGCCAATAAATCTATTTTCATACACGACCACGAGCAAGGCTAACTGGTTGATACTAGCCCTCACCCATCACTGAATAGACTATTATCCCTGATAAAGAAGGGGCTCTGTTTTCGTCGTATTGGGAAAGTAAAACTTTTTGAAAGGTCGCATTGGATATATGATGTTATTTCTTTCCTATGTATTAGTTTCTTCAAGACTATCTTACAAATAGTTTTTATCTGCAAATATTTTCCAAAAAGAAAAAAGATGAATTAGAATGAGCAAAAATGTGAGAAACAAAATAAGAAGACAACGACGTTGGAAAAAAAACTAGTCTGTGCTTTAAGAGGTTTTTTTTTTTTTTTAATTATTAACATAACCGGGAACTTTCTATATCCATCCCTAGATCACATTAAAATAGGAAAAAAGGTATCTGATATTTTTTTATAATTCTAAACACTCCCCTGCTTTAATGATAATACTGTATACCAATCAATGCAATGATGATCTTGTTTAATGTCTTTGGAGTATAATTGTTACAAGGATTTTTATTTATATGCATGGTATCATAACAAAAAAGTCATAACCCATTCAATGAAAGTTGTGGGGTGTTCTTATCGCGACACCATATAGTTATAAATGAGAATGCTTTTTGGATATACTTGCGTACATATTCTTGTTAATAATGAAAGCGTATTTGGCTATGTATATACGGATGTGTGCTTACTTTCCGAAATGTTAGTTGGAAGAATGTTCCTAATATGAGACATTTCCACTGAAATTGAGTGAGGACGATTGTACATGTCAAAGGTTAGGAAAATTACCGGAAGTCCGTGTTCATTGAAAGAATCATTTTGCGTAACCTTCTATTCGTATTCCTGTTTTCGGGAAAATTCCGATTTTGTTGTCAATCAAAGGCAGTAGCTTCTCCACTTTCACCAAGAAAGAAAACAAAGTCTTGTCGGGACTTCATCGATCGTGCAGTGAGAGGGGAGACAAGGGTGACCATATGACAGAAAAATGACATAGAAGGCCGCAGATATAATAGAGATTTAGATATAGAAAGAGGGAAGTCAAGAGAGTCTCTACAAGGGGTTGTGGGCGTGCCAAAACGATGTCTGAGTGGGTAGGCGTGGTCAGTCACGCTTCGCCATTATGGCATAAACTTCCTGCCCCCAAAACTTACTAACAACGGATTGCGTCACTTAATTTTGCTTGTTTGGACAAAGAACGTGGCGCAAGGGCATCACGCATCGATCGTCTCCAAGAGCTGTGTTCATTCATGCATAATGCTACTAAATTGCAATCACCAGTCTCCCCTTTTTAGTAACTGTTGCATAATTCGTCCTGCCAATTTTCCATGTTCACTTAGTAAGTGTTTGGATAAACTGTTCCGATCTTCTTAATGTGGAACGCATACTCTCTCTCTCTCTCTCTCTCTCTCTCTCTCTCTCTCTCTCTCTCTCTCTCTTTATTGTATTATGGTTATTTGCGTGTCCGTAACATCACCTTCCATGTGAATGGGTGAGCTAATTACCATATATGGGTTTGATTGTTGTACCTCTTTTCATATTTTCCATGCAATAAAGTTCCTCTGCTGTTGTCGAACTAAACGTTCTATAGAAAACAACCTTTTCAAACCCACAGTCGTCATGACACGGGTGTCCGCCTCTGCATTCTGCTATCTGAAGACCACCCATTAGATCTCTATACAAGAAGAAAACATTTCTTCCCCTTTTCCTTTTACGGATTTCTCCGTTATTCTCTTCTGCCTATAGAAACCTTCCACCATTTGCCTTTTACGCCGCCGGTGGGTCACACCAGGCTAATCATCACCACGGTTTCTCATTCGTTTAAAAGTCCACTTCTCATCCACCAGGTCAAATCTAGATCACAGTCATTAGCATAATCTTAATTGCAGACCATTGCTACACCAACGGTAGAACAGTTGGGCTGTCTGAAATGACTTTCACAGTCATTATTCCAAAGGTATTCCTCACCTCATGAGGATGATAATCAATTATTTTTTTCTTTCTTTCTTTACTCAATACACGTACAAAGCCCATTCTCCTTATGAAAAGTACTTCAAGTTCAGTACAGGTAGGAAAGAATAAATCGTAAAAATCTGTTCTAAGTTATTAGGGAAGATCGCAGATTACTAGCGGATAATCTTAAGAAGATGATATGCAAATTTAGATTAATAGAGGTCGTAGGATTGACCTGCGCGTGCGCCAACACGAACTCTTTAGGTCCTCGAGTTCCCTCATTCTTGGCCTCCTCGGTGCAGGTTCCTGGAGGGTAAAAAGAAGCTCTGCTCCGCCTACTGGAACTGGATTTACAATGAAATAACAAACAGATTGTTAGGCTTCATTTTCTGACGATATCACGGGGCTCACAAATAAGCAACTTATGAATATTCACGAGGATGAGGTAGCGTTCTCCAGGCAGACATTTGGGAACCAATGGGCGGTTTCCCATGTTCAAATTTATGACATGGAAAAGACAGTGGGTGGCTTTCCTCTTCAGGCTCTTAGAGAGTTTGCAGAGCACTTTATCTTCTTTTTTTTTTTTTAATATGGGATTAGCTTTATGCATTCTGATGGATATTTCTCTGGCATCAGTCTTTTTAGTAGATTTAGTCTGTAACGTTTGACCAATGGAGTCCTTTGACTAATGGAGTGCAGTGGAAGATAGCCATATTAGGCCACTACTTGGCAATATTCCTGGTGAGACTTACGAATTGCAATGACTGGTCATTTTCCCGTTAACAGTGTTCGAACAAGCTCATTAAACTAGAGTGAAACTTAGATTAAATCTCCAGAGATTAAATCTCCTGAGACTCCTGCTATTATTTTCCTTATCTTCGCTATTATAATACTGTAACTACATTTACCTTCTTCAGAATTTTTATAATCATGAAGAATCACATTCACTACTAATGAGATTAATAGTATATCAAGAGTGATGCTTATGAGTATATATTTTGACTCATTGTGCTTGTAAAACTCAACCTTTTAATAATGTATGATATCTCAAAGTAATTCGAAAATTGCAAATTGTTTATTTCACTTGTCAGAAATATTCTCTTTCAAGCAGGCCTGTGCTAAAGAAAGTTGACGGATATTCTTATCGTATTAAAATGAACTATTTTCTCAAACGATAAGAAATGTAATCAAATTTATTTTTTAACTTTTTTATGTTATGAGGAGTTATGTAAAAGATTGTTTCTAGGATATACATTTTTTTCGTAGATATATTTTTCTCTTATTGAACGTGAACTCATTATTAGATTTGTAGAAGAAATCAAGTCACATAAATTCTCTTACGGGCAAAATACTTTCACAGCTAAATGCAAAAGCTCATTATTTCCTCTCACGTGCTGCTGGGCTAAGGTCAGTTCTCGCCCATTAGTCACCGGGAAAATCAATCTTGGCTGTAAAATAATCCACTGATTTTTTTTTCTTTTTCAAAATACTTGGATCGTAATCTATATAGCTCTTTAAGTTTTCTTACCTCTCATTTACTTGACTATTATTTTACTCCTTGTAACACCATGCAGAAAAATTAATAGCAATATATTATAATATATGGGGATGAAAATTTCCCCACATTACAAACAAATTTGCTGTATATTTACGTATATCATGGCAATATCAATTTAGTAATTGATGAAGTACCTGTAATGTACGTTTCATATCTCCAACAATTCCAATTTCCCTCTCTTTTATAGTCTTTTTCTTCTTCGTTGCACCCTTTTAGATTGCAGAATAATAACATATACATCTACTTGATATGCATGAAAATAAAAAAGAAATATTTATCTTAAGTACAGTAAGTAGAGTCTATATGTAGAAAGTCAGTTTACTGAATAAAGACGATTCACTTGTTTCAATGCTCTTGAAACAAAGTCAACTACGGGATACAATGGCTAGATCCTCCTCGCTTGTAAAATCGTACTTGATTGCTTGTGAAAGCAAACAGAACTCCCTAAAGGGATTGGCATTGTGTTGCTAAGGTTCTTCTTGAACAGTGTTGATCTCGGTCTCGAAGATGCAAACTCATCATTATCTAAGTTCATTTCGTCTAAGTACTTGCTATCTCTTGTTTGGACATCAAGCATTCCATGAGAGAGAGAGAGAGAGAGAGAGAGAGAGAGAGAGAGAGAGAGAGAGAGAGAGTCTGAGCAAAGTATTGGTCACAAAATTAAAAGGAGACTGTTATGTGTGGTAATTTTCTATAATCATGACTTTTGGCCATGTTTGTTTTTTAAGATTTTTTTATCATTCTTTTCATACGCCGTATCATATTGGAACATTTTCACGATTTCACTTTCACTGTTCGTTATACCGCAACCTTTCTTATTCTTATGCATTTCAATTATGTTTCTGAATGGAATTTTCAGGCTCTATTGTTGTCAACCTTGAAGTATCATGAATGCATTTTTTTTTTATCATCGTCTAGCCACTAGTCGTCTTCACTAGGTTGTGTAAGATAACTTTCAAAAATCATTGTATGGGGTTACAGGTTTTCATTCTACAGCCATCAGATGCTTTTTTCACAATGTAACTTTGAAACAGGAAAATTACTTATTACTCAGTTTGTGCCATCTTGTTACTAACATATATTTGCATCACTTGCATAATGTCCAAATTAGGGAGAAATGACATCATTCTTCCCAAAATAGTTCTTTTTCAACCATTCTTCCCTTTTCTACGTTTGCCTGGGAGACGTTCCGTGAAAACGTGACAGGGAAAACAGAAAACCTGGATTTATTTTATTCGTTGAAAGAGCATTTACCAATGTAAAACCAGATGGTAACTGCCTCGCCATTTGGTATCACAAGACATTACCTCCTGCATGATTGTAATGAAATTGCACAAATACGCTCTCCTTGCTACTTAAATGCCTATTGTGGCTCGCATACAACGGCCGAAAGAGACACCAGAACATGTCCGAGTTCCTCCAGATGGACCTTGACACAAATCGAACAATGTTCGAGTCATGTCTACAGTCACGGTGGACGCCCAAGATCGCTTGTAACTTTACTGGATTTACATTCATTTCTTCTCAATGCTAAGAGAGAGAGAGAGAGAGAGAGAGAGAGAGAGAGAGAGAGAGAGAGAGAGAGAGAGAGAGAGTGGACTTCTTGTTATACATGTACAAAATACAATGTAATGTATTAAGGAGATGTAAGAAGAAATTTTTACTATTTATAGCTTGTGTATTCAAGTATGAAAAAATCTTTTAAAGAATAAAATAAATACATATTTTCTCTCTTGGAAATATGTTAATTAATGAAATTAATTTTTGTGTATACGTACATAACATCCTACAATTATGGTTCATCTTTAACTTTAATTTTTCTATTTTTTTTTTTTTTGGTCATCCACGTAAATACAAACTCAAAATTTAATCTCTGTCGTCCTCACCCCTCTCTCCCCCTCTCTCTCTTCTTCATCATCATCGTCAGATCATCTCAAGGTATCGTGACTATATCAGCGCTGTAAGAGTCGGCAAATGCGTATCATCATCGTAATGACCACTATCATCACGGCCATCGAATCGACATATTGCTTCGATGATCTGTTGGTTCTATCGAAGGTCTCTCTCTCTCTCTCTCTCTCTCTCTCTCTCTCTCTCTCTCTCTCTCAAGAGCACGTCTTACAAATGCATGGAATCTGTCTTATTTATCCTGTGTAACTCGGCGTTTCTTTCCTTTTAAGGTGTTAGGTTTCTAGTTTAACTCGTTTCTGCATGGATATTTGGAAATACTTTTAATCTCTCTCTCTCTCTCTCTCTCTCTCTCTCTCTCTCTCTCTCTCTCTCTCCCCGTCAAAATAGAGATGAAGGATAGCTGTTATTAGCATTTCAATGGACGTTGGAAATGGAATGAGCACGAAAAAGATCTCTGAATCTTCCTGTCAGCAGCATGCATGTAACCATCTTCCAGAACATACTTGGTCGCATATCTATTGGAGAGAGAGAGAGAGAGAGAGAGAGAGAGAGAGAGAGAGAGAGAGAAGGTTGGAAAGGCAGAGATGTATTTGTGTACTGATGAAAGTTGAGTCGGGAAAAGATAAAACTTCCAGTTTAAACAGCGATATTGGGATAGAAATATTAAACTATTACATTCATATACACGAAAAGTAGTATGCGCTTATAAAAACAAGACATACTTACATGCATATATGTGTATATATATACATATATATATATATATATATATATATATATATATATATATATATATATATATATATATATATATAATATACGTATATATATATATATATATATATAGAGAGAGAGAGAGAGAGAGAGAGAGAGAGAGAGAGGAGAGAGAGAGAGAGAGAGAGAGAGAGTATTTATAGTCACTTTGAAGTTGAATAAGATATTGCAAAATAAAATTAGTAGACAAATATGCACCAAAACAACTTGGCTGAGGGACGTTTCATCAACAGAAATTTGTTCCAGCATGTTAACTGCGAAATCCTTTTGTCTTTGTCCCAATTCTCTGTATGAGTTACACTTAGTAAGCGTACAATCGTAGGATCTTGTAAGGGACTTCGTGCAGAGTTGAACGAGGTATCTGTAAGTGTTTGGCAGCAGTACGAATGGACTTTGTAGGAGAGCGATTAACGTTTTGTCTTGCACGACCGATTATTTCCTCAATTTTCTTGGTTGTCCACTCCTCTCCTCCCTTTATCCCATCTAAACTGTTCCAGTCTTCATGAATATCTTGTGCCTTGCACGAATTTACAGACGTGACGATGGATCTCTTCCACACCCAGTTCTTTAGTTTACCTGAGTCTGCGTATTGGATTTTGTTCCAATAAACAACGACACACATTCCACCTTCTCTTGAGTAGAAATTTTTAGGGATTGCTTTAATAGTATATCTTTCACCAAGAGGGTACCTGAAAATCTGAAATACATAATTAGTGGGATTAAGAACTTTGAGCACATGCAACAAATCTGATTAAGATATCTCATCAATGGCTTTTGTAATATATATTTTTTTTGAAAATTAAAGACTATGAAAACCATTTATATGTGTATGTAAATATAGATATATATGTGCGTATGGATATATATATATATATATATATATATATATATATATATATATATATATATATATGAATATATATATATATATATATGTATATGTATATATATATATATAATTATATATATATATATATATATATATGTATGTATATGTATATATATATGAATATATATATATATATATATATATATATATACAGAGAGAGAGAGAGAGAGAGAGAGAGAGAGAGAGAGAGAGAGAGAGAGAGAGAGAGTTACTATAGTAAAAAATTCAAATATGCTGTACATGGACCTATTCAACATCAGACTTATTGAGAGTTTTTTTTTTCTTTCTCTCCCTCTCTCTCCATATTGTCTCTAAGACTGGATTAACATTTAGCAAGTGACAAATTATGAGTAGAAAACATTTTTGCATAAAAAATCAAAGTTTAAATATTTTTGTTAAATACAACTCAGTTCTGCAAACTAACCATGTCCTATTTTTTTCATAATTTTCTTCTGTAACGCAATTATAACTTTTAGTTAATTGTTATTTGCAAACATTTATACACATGGTGACACACACATATATAGTGTATATAAATATGTTTAATTATATACATATATATATACTGCGTTCGATCCCAAGTATGAGGTAGAATTTTATTTCTATTTGAACACGATGTTGTGTTGATATTTATCCATATATATATATATATATATATATATATATATATATATATATGTATGTATATATATACATATATATATATATATATATATGTGTGTGTGTGTGTGTGTGCGCGCACGCTCATATGCACCTAGATATTAGTTTGCGTAATGCAGTTATTGTATTCATATTTGGGAATATTAAATGTGTTCCAAGAGAATATTTATAAAATTATGAGTAATATTGATGTTCATCATCGTTATCATCATCGTCATAATGATATTTTTGTAGCAGTATCTCTTTCCGTTAAGTAGAATTCGAAATAATTGCTGCTTTAGTGGCATTCAACATATGCGAAACCTTTTCTGTTTTTAATTATTTGTTGTCCGAGAATGGTGCGTCCCTCTGGTATTTGTGAAGATAATTTGTTCTCTCGTATTTTACCTAGAAAAAAAAAATCAGCGCGAATGAAAGGACAGGAGTAGAACAGAAGATCGTAGGGAAAATTCCGGTAAGAATTTCAGGCGAGTCCGGGTTCAGGGATCAGTTATAGTTCCAGAGTTGTTTGTAGTTTTTCAGTTTTCGTGACATTTCGGGCAAACAAGTCCTTGCTCTTTTTCATGTTAAGGATCAGGGTTGGATTACAAGACGGATGGGTTGAGCTAACTATTTTTACATAGTAGTGAATTGTCAATGCTGTAGTAGACAAAAAGGCTGAAACTGTTGAGAATTGTGTTGAATTGTTTCCAAAATATGTGCAGTAGGAAAAATTGTTAGTGCTATGAATGTGGAGAGGTGAGGAAGATGATAAAAAATGTACAACGATTGAGTAGGAAGAGCTATTGGAAGCGAAGTTTCTTATCATCCAGAAAGCACACTGCTGGTGAGTCTTTTGTATAGGTGTATGAATTGGTTGAAGGTTGTGGAAATTTCCTTGGTTTGGGGCCTTCCTTAGTCCTGTAGATAAATTATGTATGTATGTATGTGCTACTGAATGTTTCGAATTTTTCTATAAAGCAACACACAATAGGATTTTAACTTGGATATATATATATATATATATATATATATATAGTTTGCCAAACTTCCAACTGGTCTCCACAAGGCACTAGAAGAATTGAAAGACCCACACCTACATGACTGAGAATTATGAAGCAAAATCTGGCAGAGGCCCTTTGCGCCCATAGGCGTAGGAAGAGAGAATGGTGATATGTGTATATATATACAGTATATATATATATATATATATATATAGGTTCATGTATGTATGTAGTGTACATACGCACCCACATATTTGTGTGACATGGCTCATTGGTGGAGCACAAGAATCGCTTTTGATAAAGGTTAAAAATGTCTGGTTTTCAATTCCAGTTTCTTCAGAGTAAATGCTCTCCAGAACGTCAGCCGGGCAAGCCCAACCCCCACTGTGGTGCCCAACCACACCAGTGGCCTCCTCAGTAAAACAGCTTAAACTCACGATCCCGGGCGAGGATCGATCTGCTGCCATGCGAATGATAGGCGGGCACGTTACCACCGTACAAGCCAGGCGGCTAGTACATTTAAAGGTTCGTGATGGGATTTACCTGTCGGTCCACCCAGTTATGTATGTGTGCCAGCAACAGTTGAGATCAATAAGAGGACATGGGGCTCGTATTCTCAATCCAGCAGATCTGATTACAGCACTACCCCTCTAAACGGGAAAATAATGCATAGCAAGAAAACAGTGTTTCTGTGGACAATTCAAGGTTACATAAAATGTAACTGCAAGGAAAACACACCGCAGTGAAATTTGTATTTTATGTTTTAACCTCTGAATTTATTGTATGTACTGAGGACTTACAAAGCAATAGCATATTTATGCACCTATTCATAAATAGAGAGCACTCAGACAAAGCAATAGCATATTCATACACAGTGTATACTTAAATAGAGAACACTCAGACAAAGCAATAGCATATTCATACACAGTGTATACTTAAATAGAGAACACTCAGACAAAGCAATAGCATATTCATACACATACTGTATACTTAAATAGATAGCACTCAGACAAAGCAATAGCATATTCATGCACATATAATTGAATAGATAGCACTCAGACACCTACGGTACTTGCCTCAAGTGCGCCATTAACTTTTCCTTATGCTGGATGTTATGTAAATGTAATTGAAAATCGTCATAAATCAGACTACCCTGCATTTTTCCCTCATTGCTGCCTTTACCTTTGTCTTTTTTATTCTTTTTAAAAATTTATATTCTACCCTTTTCTTCTTTCAGAAACTATTTACTTCAGTCCCATTAGGAATAGTTGACTACATTTGATTGTCTAGCATGGCCTTAACAGATGGCGGAATTTTCCTAAGACAAGTAATCACTGAACTCAATTTTGTTTCAGGAAATGAAGTATTGCAAACTATATAATTATATAAAAATCAAGTCACTTCTAATTTTGATATAATTATTAAAGGCAGCAGATAGAAGTAATTAGGAATATTATTGATACGTTTAAAAAGAAGGTTAAACCAAATGAAGTCTTAATTTCTCATTCTGGTGATGTAGCCATTGGTAAATACGAGAGAGAGAGAGAGAGAGAGAGAGAGAGAGAGAGAGAGAGAGAGATATATGTTTGAAGAGAAGCGAAACGAGACCACTGAAGTGATTCAACAACTATTTGTTCATCGATCCTTAAGGAGAAGGTGAAAAGAAAACTGTGTCATCCTATCCGACCGTCATATAACATCCGCTTCCCTGTTATTTGTTCTCCCTTCTCTGAACATTTTGTTTTATCCTTGAAGATTTCAAAATCATAATATTCTCATCTTCAGGTACACTTATTATCTATTCATATCACAGATGAATCATCAGTAAACTAACTGAATTTATCCTCATTTGAATCCTAATGATTATGAATTAAGCAGACATATTCCACAAGTAGCCTTGAAGGTTGTTCTAACAATATTTTGAAATCAAAGACACGGCTTGGAGTTTGTGCACCTGGCTGAGTTGTTCGTATAGTTTTATAGTTTAATGAGTTCTTCCGGAAAGTTGGTTAGGTTTTTAATTAGTTTTCAACAAGGAAATTTTATTCAAGTACAAAGTTTTTCTTAATTAGTTTTTTAATTAAAGTCTTACCAAGTTCAGAAAATCCAAGGCGGGTAACAAAGTACAAGGTCTATTCTATGTGAAATTTGAGGTTTGCAAATGGGAAAGTTAATGTAGCAGTACAACAATACCGAAAGTGATTTTTTCCAAAATTATCGAGTCTGCATAAAATTCCTTAATATGTAATGAGTTTGTTGACTTTATGTATAATTTTATTTGGGAATTTGAGAAAAACATTCTGTTGACTTTTGAACATTTCAACAGTCGAAACCTTATGCGCTGAGAGAGCATTCATTAGACATGAACGTAACATGTATGCCATATATATTAAGGTGTTACTACAATTTACATCAAGATTAATGCATAAAGGTCCGGTTTTTCATGAGGTATCTATGCAATTTCTAGAAATGGGGCACGAGAGAGAGAGAGAGAGAGAGAGAGAGAGAGAGAGAGAGAGCATGTAATATTGCAAACACATGAAGGTTTCACTTATTGACATAGACAATTTACAGGGAGCACTTTGTTGACCATTGTCACCTTTATTAGAGCAAGGTCTTCTTCCTACTCCCACACAAGAGAGACGAAACGCGTAAGATGCAAGTCAGGTATCACACTGAACCATAAGTGTTTCATTGTGTTAAATTAAATGAGATTGCAGTTTTCAATTCAAATGCGTTTCCATTTTTTTCGTGTATGTTCTTCTCATGATCGAAGGAAATCAGAAAAGAAAAAAAAAAGGAAAATGAAATTCAGGGCAAAGGTTTTCATTCTTGAAAAGAAGAGTGGAATAGGGATTACCTTGATCTCTTCTTTACGTGGCTCTACGATTATTCTAATTCTTGAAAGGTTTGCCATTTGTGTTGTCAGGGGGCTTTAAAGCCATTGGAATATGACTGGGAGTTGGACATTCGACCTTTTCTCCGTGATGTCTGTTACATATTGTGTACCTCCTGAAATATAGCAATCTATTTGAATTCTTCTAATAGAGGTTCTTACAAGAAATATAAAGTCATGGGAAAGATGTCCATACAAGTCTCGTTTACGATATAAAATGAAAATGAAGACGGATAAAATCACCTTTTTAAAATGATCTACTTGTTTTTAGGTTCATGATTATTTTTTGTTTCTCTTTATGCATTATAGACAGTTATGTGACCAATATCTCATGAATTGCAAAATATGTTTTATTTTTTTCGACGCCTTTGTGAAGATCATTGTTGCCCATAATTCCGAAAATGTTGCTGATCTGTTTTGTCATCAACTGGAGTCGGGGGAATCCTTCCCGGATATCATATCATATTTGAGGTTAGTTAAATATAATCTTCTTTAAGCAATTCTTTCGGAAACTTGGACAGGTGTCCAACCCACTACACAGCAAATAATTGGAGTGTTTCAAGTTTTCTAGTATTCACGATATTATAAAGAATCTATATTTGCTCTTGACCACTTGAATACTGAATTTACAATACGTTTGCTGTTGATAAAATTTTCTGGATCATAGAATGACATAGATTCAAGTTATTCAAACTTATGCATCATATCTAAAAGTTGGCAAACAATTTTCAAAAATTAAAAAAAATCCGAATTATGTAAATATTAGCAGTAGCCTCTCTCTCTCTCTCTCTCTCTCTCTCTCTCTCTCTATATATATATATATATATACATATATATATATGATATATATATATGTGTGTGTGTGTGTGTGTGTGCGTGTGTGTGCGTGTGTGCACTTTCGTACATATATATGTGCCTATGTGTATGAATGCATTTATGTATGACTAAAACATAAGGTACAATCTCTTTGAATTCAATGTAAATTTGAATTTTCATTAGTTATGATTTTCTTTGTTTCCATATGGGGATTGCTATCTTACAGTAGAACAGTCCCAGAGCAAATGAACCTGTATCAAAGAGCAAATACTATTCCTCCACTGTACATCGCAGTCTTTATTTTATGGATTATTGTACTTAATGAATTATACGACTAGCTGCTAAGTATATTTATGTTAACCTTTTTTATTTTGCAAGATTCTACTGCGCAAAATTAGCTGTCGTCTTCGAGAAACAATCGCAGTAGCACCATCCGTAATTGTTATATAATTCCGAAAGTGTAAAATAGATCATTCAAGCAGGTGACTTGACTTTGTGAATAGGACTCCCATCTATATCATATGTTGGAAGGTGCGTATGGATCTGCTCACTCATCGATAAGATTAGATTCCAAAGAGCTGGTAGTTAAATTCAGTGAAAATTCACATCACTAGGAATTAAGTTAGCATAGCCTGAAGGGGTTGAGACTCTAGATTTGATCACATGAAGTTATTTTATGTAGTATTTAATGGGGCTTTTTATAGTTTTTTCAAAAGTTGTAATATTATATTGTTCGTTTTAAATCCATCATATCTTCAACATTTATCAGGTCCCTTACATACCATAGCCCCATAGACTTTTTAGAAATATTTTGCTCCGATCAAACAATTCTCCTTTTACTTCCTGAACTCATTTATTGGAATCACAAGCCTTCTACTAAAAACATTTATTCGTATTCAAAGACCTTAAAATTCTTTGATGGACTTTTCCTTAAAATTCTATTATTGAACTGCAATTGCCATAAGATGATGTGCGTATACTGTAGTTCGTGTCACAAAAGTTGAGATTAAAATCTTACAAAATGATGTCAATTTAATGTTAATAGCATTTTACTCACACACACACACACACACACACATATATATATATATATATATAATGTGTGTGTGTGTGTGTGTGTGTGTGTGAAGAGAGAGAGAGAGAGAGAGAGAGAGAGAGAGAGAGAGAGAGAGAGCCTAGCTTCGACTAATCTTGATATCACGAGATAGCAAAACTGTATAATCTGTTCTTCAGTTTTTCTATTTGCGCAGTTTATTTTGGTTGTGTGTACAAAGGTAGTAAGTGGTGGAGAGTCTGTAGTAAGCTAATTTCTAGACTGAGAAAAAGTGCTCAAGTAGAAATATATTGTATTTGTCAAGATCGTAAAGGCGCTTAGATTATTCGAGGGTAACGATATTAATGTCTTTTTTTTATATTTGAATGTAAAGGATTTGTTAAAATATATTTTTTTTTTCTTTTCTTCGAACCCATTTTCCTCATATGTATTTCCATATACCGTGATTGAATTTACATTTGCATAAAAGTGTTTACTTCCTGTACATGTAGATTTATATCCGCAAGAAAAATACCAGACCTGAACATTTTGGAACTAGCGACCTCAAACATAGCCATCAGATAACTCCACTGGGGTTAGACTGCCTCGGGAACCTTGGAGATATAAAATATCTCTTATGATAAGTAATTAGTATTGTCTTTGCCGGATTTCTTAACCTGAGATAATGATAGTTTCCCATTTATGTATTCAATTCTGTGGACATCCTAGTTCCGTAAAAATCGGGTAGCTCCATAAGAATGTATTCATATTATAAATAATGACTATAATATCAATAATAATAAGAGAGATAAGCGACGGTTTATGGAAGCAAGAAGAAAAAAATACCTCAACGGTTAAAGGTGACGAATTTTTCCGGAATGTAAATACTAAATTTAGCCCTAATCTGACCACGACCTTGTTGACCCCCTCCACCCGTAAAGGGGAATGGCAAGTTCACTCCAGTTGAAGATTTAACTTCCATACACAGAAAATGGTGCTGATCTCGCTACACTTCCCAATGATTTCCTAACGTTACCTGTGCTTTTAAGGACACGTCGATCTTGACTCCTTGGCCTCTGACCGCCGTCCTGTGTCCTCATCGGCCCATCGGAAAGGAATCGAGAAACGGCAGAATATTTTTAGTTATTTTTCTAGTTTTTTTTTTTTTTCAACTTCATTTCCATTTTAAGCTTTTTCTTTATGTTCCAGTCCTGGAAAGGGAAGGGGGAAATTTATTTCAATGTGCATTTACGTGTTAGATTTTGTTGTTGACTGTGGTTCTGAGCCACGAACTAAACCATCTTTGGTAGAAATGGTTACCCTATAACAATATGTACATATGCACGGTTGAAGCATTTTTTTATGTAGCGCGAACGTCAAATACGCAAACACAAGAGAGAGAGAGAGAGAGAGAGAGAGAGAGAGAGAGAGAGAGAGAGTTGTGTTATGTAATTGTCAGTTACAACATTTACAAGAAAAGGGAAAAAAATGTTTGAAAGAAATATTAGGTGCAGTATACTTGTTAGTAGTAAATCCAATAATGATACACTTTATTGCCTGTCTGGGTATGTCTGTCATTTCCTGTGATATACGTGTAGGACCACAAAAAAAAAAAATGTGAGAAAATGATGGCCGATGATTACCGCTACTTTATGGTAGCCCTGTAAAGTGACCGCAATAACATGCAAGATACATCTGCATCGCAAACGGTTCATGTGTATCCAAATTAAACTTAGGGGTATTTAAAGTATTTTACGGACAAAGCTGTTTTTTGGTATAAAATGACACCTTTGGTAAGCTTTGGCCTTTGCCCTTCAGTTGTTAAATATCATAAGGAATTGTGTGAACTATTTCACAGAATCAATCACCACCCTAGTGTTCTTCGTCCTATATAAGGACGAACTAATATAGAACATTTGATACATGACTAATCAAGGTACCTATTTATCTCTGGTGGTTTGGTAAATGAATGAAACCGATTAGGGAATGATAAAGAGGACATTAGGATAAATCATTTTCTTGTAAGAGATTTTATGTGAGAACAAATAGTTCAATTTACATTTCCTTAGTAACCTTGAAACACTGGTGAAATCCTCTTCATCCTTCAGAGTTCTTCCAGGGAAAAATTGCAATAAAAAAAGGAATGAAAGCCAGAACGTCATAGGAAATCCCATCATAAAAAGAAAAAATAGGACCTACGGTTGAAAGACCCGAAAAATGTGGAGATAAGGTTGCATGCAAGAAGGTGAACTACCAGTCATCAGGACGCACCTTTTGCCTGGCCCGAGGGGGGAGAGGATCAGCCCTGTGAGCAAGAGACGTGGACGATTTCCTGCAATTTAAATTCTAACATGAGAGAGAGAGAGAGAGAGAGAGAGAGAGAGAGAGAGAGAGAGAGAGTTCCATGTATTTGACATTTTTGTCTGAATGACTGGAGTTGCAAAAAAATGAAGCCCTTATAGGACGAAATAATTTTTAGATATAATATATATAATCTAAAACCATGATGTTTTTTAATGTTGATCAAATTTGAAACTAGCCAGCCAAGTTTCTTCAGTTTTGTTAATTCCCCCTTTTCGGTTTAATCGTACCTGAGCTAAGAAGTCCCTTTATATGCACATTCTTTAAATAATTACTGTTGATATACAATGGTATACTATCTAAAGGAATAGGGCGGTAAGTCTTCTACTTTAAACAAAATTTTGAAGAGAGAGAGAGAGAGAGAGAGAGAGAGAGAGAGAGAGAGAGAGAGAGAGAGAAATTGCAGGAGTTATCATTTTCTTCCCGCCAGAGAAACAAAGGAAGTTGTTTCTCGGATTATGACGATCATCACTAAAAGTACAACCATTTTCCAGGTCTGCGTCTCTCGTGCCAAGTCATTCTTTCTCTGTAAATCACATATGAACCATTCTCCGCTCCCCCCTCTCTCTGGGTGAAATTCTCCGTGTAGAATCACCACCCCAAGGGCTCTGAAAGTCGCCACGCCCCTAAGATTCTCTTCACCTTCGGTGCTTTAGGTGAAGATGTAGGGGGGACCTCTAATGACGATGACCTGCGAAACACTTGTCGAATTTGATGACCACCAACCCCGCAGATTAACGACTGTCAGTCCCACTTTCCTCTTTTATCTAAAGGTTGCCATTACGCCAATGAACGCCCAGAGACACCACTTCCCCATGTGATTCACGGCGTAGCATCAATGTCGGCGACAAGCACATCCTTGGCACACATGTTACACCTCATCCGACGTCTTAATCGCCGGGAAACATACGAAGTTCATATCTAGCGAGAGTTACGATTGCTCTCCTGTCAAACTGTTCCTGATTCTTATCGACTATCATCGTTAATATATTGCTGGGGGAGTATGCACAAGATGTTTATAAAAAGAAAAAGTAGAAAAAAAACTTTAAAGAAAATTATTTGCAGAAAACAACTTAAAGAAATTTTTCAGATCAGAGGAGATTGGAAAGAATTCGGACTGTGAAAGAAAGCTGGAAACATCAGCAAGAACTTGTCTGACTATGAATGAGTGAGGTCTGGAAACTCCAACTTAATTCCAATCAGAAAGTACTCTTCTCGTCTGCTTCTCTGAAAAGTTCATGGTCGGTGTTCCATCAGCCTTAAAGCGATGTGCATATGGCCTAAGCACCGATGGCCGCTTCGTTGAACAGGATTCGCACGAACCATAATTTTCAGAGGTATCCGTGACTGATAACTGATTCTCCGTGATTCTCTCAGTTATTTATGTTTTAACCTTGAAAAAGAGATCTCTTGATAGCACTGTGAACACAGGAAACTAAAATGATGGAAATTCACGCTACTGGGGGCGAAGGAAATTAAAAAAAATGGAAGAACGTGCTCAAAGGATGTGCTCATCCACCGTTGCAATGTCTTTATTTCCATATCTGTTGCTACCTCGACAGTGTGTAAGTCAAGGGAAAAAAAGACAAATATTATAATCTGCTGAGATATTCAAGAGTAACTCACGAGTCAGGGAAGAAAGAGCGGGTGACTCGTATTCTTCAGAGAATGGAGATGAGACTTAACATTATTCTCTATTTTTTTCATCTCTTCTTTTCAAGGTTACGTTATTTTGATAATCATTTTGATATCTGCTTATTCTAGTGATTATAATCTATCTGGCATAGGTGAAGCTGTGAACAATATTTAAAATTATTTTGCAAGCTTGCTGTTACTTTATTCGCAACTATTATTGATATCAGTAAGCTGTTTTTTTTTTTTGTTTTTTTTGTTTTTTTTATAATTTTAGTAACAACTTTTAGAATGTGCTTGCATTGATAGCAGTCTTCCGTAAGATTATTCATTCATAGGGAATTATTGTAATTATATCTGACACGAACTTAAAATTTATGTATTTGTAGATCTCAATACTTGTTAAGCACGAATTCTATTTAATGTAATTTGCATACTCAAGCCATTGGTGATTCCTTGATTCGCTCACTGGCATTATTTATTTTCGTCTGTTATCTAATAAGTTGTACTTTTCAATAACATTAATTTTTATCCTCAATTGGATTAGATGAGCAGAATCAATTCTACAAAATCGTACCACTAAACGACGTGGACAAATAATGAATGTCCCCCCAAAAATAATAACGTTTACTTAATTCGGATATTACTTAAACATCTATACGTTTTGAAATATATCATTCAAGCATGTTAGTGATCTATGCTCTTGCGTATCCTATATTCAGTATTATTATTATTATTATTATTATTATTATTATTATTATTATTATTATTATTATTATTATTATTATTATTATTATTAGCTAAGCTACAACCTTAGCACTAGTAGTCCAACGGGGAAAGTAGCCGAGTGAAGAAATGGAATAAATAAAATATGTATTAGAAGTAATGGAGAGAAAATAATAAAGTATTTCTAAGATCAATAACGTTAAAATGCATCTGGCATATATAAACTATGAAAAGAAGCTTATGTCAACCTATTCTACATAAAACCATTTGAAGCAGGTTTGAATTTCTGAAGTTCCATCGATTCAACCGCCATATTAGGAAGATCATTCCACAAAATGGTCACAACTGGAATAAAACTTATAGAATACTGTGTAGCACTGAGCCTTATACTGGCGAAGGCAAGGCTTAGAATTAACAATATACATATTCTTACATACTCAGAATAGTCAACTCCTCTCAAACCCAACTATGTCTTCTTATGAAGAGTCACCTTAAAGATGATGCTTTTATCTTTTTCTGTCCACTCTTAGAGACAGATCCCATTTGCCGTAAAGAGCAAGGTCAAAGCAAAATTTGACTCAATAATAGCACAGGAAAAAATCAAGCCTGCTGTTGATGACCCTTCAGTAGTTGTCACCACGAATGGGCCAGGAGTATGCATCATAGCTGAACACTCAAGTTTCCTGTTCAGCTCACCCTTCACTAACACTTTTTGCCGCCATTCATATTGTGAACCGAAGACTAGGTATTTCCCCACAGCAGATATTTTCTGTAGGTACTAGCATTTGGAACTCACCAAAGAGTCTCAAAACAAAGATGTGGATAGAACTCTGTTTGTTTCCTCGACTGCGTCACCTCAGGAGTCCCCTCCAATAAATGACCATCACAACTAATTGTTCCCATACTGTAATTCGACAGTGACCTTGTCTTGTATGGAGCAAGAGTTGAAGTTACTGCCACCCTATGCTGTTGATGCATCTAAACGTTGAGCAAGACTGGCAGTTTTCTGGCCAGGCGTTGATTCTAACATCACCAGCACTGTTTAAGCTTGATCCATGTCAGGCATTGCAGGCAGGTCAACAGCAGGAACCATTAATGAATAATAACCCTTTGAGTTTTTCACAGGTAACTTCTTTGTTGTTGCAGTGAGGTCCTCCCTCGTTGTTGATGACGGATTCTCAGGGTGACCTGTTATTGTTCCCTGCAAAGTTAGTACTACCACTTATAAAACCATGTAGATCTTTTTTTGCTAATTTCGGTAAGTAGGTTTTCCTCTTCACCAGCAAAGAGTTCCAGGAATTCATGGAACAATAGGAAGTTCGATATGTGATGACCTCATCACACTACATGCAAATCAAATGGTTATGGTGTGGGCATTAGAAGTCCATCAAGAATTTTGTCTTGACAACAGCACCCTTTGTTAGCTTTGATTACGAAAAGTTGGACTTGCGCCATTTAGAACTACGGAACTCTAAACTTCACAGGCTGTACCACAGTTCAGGTCTTGTATGGTCCTCTACTGCGGTTGTGTCCCTGCCCACCTTCATTTTTTCTCGAAGGAAGGGCAGGCCAAAACCGAGGACTGCGATGGCTTTTTCACTACCCGTATCAAGCAGGCTAAGAACCGGTGCCACCAGAATGCCTTCCCCTTACCTAGGTTAAGTTTGGGACAGCTAGTTCG
>NC_090764.1:53898414-53918414 GCF_036898095.1 Palaemon carinicauda | reverse complement strand
CTCCCTTTTTCTATCAGATAATAATAAAGTACAAACGTAGACACTGGAATTTTTCTTTTCCTCATATGGGAATATTGTTCATGTTTTATGAGCGTGCTGAACGAGTATCGAATGCAAAAGATTGTGTCAATTACATGGCCCTTTACGGTGTCATTCCCTGAGCCATAATGCGGGCTTGCTTATTCTTTTGTGAGTGTTATTCTAATAAATTCCTCTCGAGGTTTACAGTCCATATTCATCCCCTTACAAAGGCCTCCAACACCTGTTAGAGAGCATAATCCCACTGATAATAAATGAATGCTAGCAATCTGAACTAGATGGTTCAATCATTGTTACCTTACTTCTCCTTTTGTTCTTATTCTAATTTTTTTTTTTTCATGTATCTGACTTTTCTGTTGTTTGCGTTACAGTTGGTCTAAGGTCTTTTGGTTATCGGTTCGCTCGCCATCCCCATATGAATGATAGATACCATTGCCTTTAGTGAACTTTATCAACTTTCAGGTTTAAAACCTTTAGTCAATATTGCATAGAAGATAATCATAATTTATATTTTTATAAGACTAGTGATTTGAAGCCCCAACAATCCAATAGAATTTTACATCAATAGCCACAATATTTTCCCCAAGTCAAACTCGGTATAGCGGACTATTATTATTTTATACCTTCGTGCGAGACGACCAGTTTTTAAATAATGAGGATCATTCAATGGCTTTTACATGAAGAATTTTATGAAAAGGCCGGAAATCAGTTGTTAAGATCAAGTATTCGCCTTTGAATAGGGAGCTCTGAGAACTATGACATAGAGGGGGGGGGGGGGGGGGGGAGGGGGGGGCTAGACAACGCGGGATCGCATTAAATAACATTAAGAAAAAAATTTCAATGGAAAGTGGTTCAATCCAGGTAAAAAATAGAAATGATTAGATCTCTGAAAAGCTTAAACCAAAATAATCAGAATTGAAAAGTAAATTTTTTTTCACGAGTTTTGTACGGTAGAATGTTTATGACAGATTAACAATTAATAAAACTTCTACAAAAGACAAACTTTACCAAAGTCTTCGGAGAATCAATAGTAGTACATACATCTTGGAGAGATGCATCAGAAATAACCTGTTAAGTTATCAATAGTATAATATGAAAATGCTACTTGAAAGTTTGAATTACAAAGATGTAAATTGTGCTGCAAGAACAATAAAATGAGAAGCGTGATCAAATTTGAGTTTCAAAGGAGGTTGTATATATAATATAATAGTGCTATTACTGTTTCTTTTAACAAAATACCTCACAAAAATAATTTAGGTGTTGACATAGTTTCCTGAAGTATTAAAAAGTAGAACATAACGATATAAAAAAAACAAGAATAGTTACGAAACTTTCAGTGGTAAACGTTATTTCAAAGAGATCGATCTTTGTGTGTTGTGCTGGGTTGGCAGTTATCGTAATCGATACCAGTATGAGCGGTCCTCTAAATAATACAGCAATTGCATAACAGTGGCCGATATACATGTTGATCGTTGATTGATCCATTAACATTTCTTTAAATTCTTCTCATAAATTTGTGCCCACATTTTCTCGAGACTAGAATCATCCCTTCGTGCATAGTACTTTTATATTCTAGAACCTCTTCTCTGTACGTTTTCCTAGTTAATTTAGGTTTTCTAGTTTGTACGAAATTTAGAAATAATCTGTAAGCATAATTAATCATGAATATTGGATGAACGCTTTTCAGTTAAGATGAATTCCTATGACTTATTGTATGATGCTAAAGTTAAATATAAAACTTATTTAAAGATAGACAAAATGTTATTTAAGATTTGGATTCTAATATATATGTCCATGGTTCAACACAGCGAAATGATTATGAATGGTCCATTAACGTGTACGCGTATGCCTTAGGTAAAGCTATTTCACTTCTTTGTTAATGCTAATAATCATAAGGAGTGGCCTAAAAAAAAATGTTATGCTCTTCTATCAGCTAATGGTAGTCGTATAAACTGACCTATGAATTATAATAATTCTCTACTGGGTAACGGGAGTTTTACGGTCTATTTTATGAAGTGTAAAATTTCTGTATCAGCTAACGTAAATTTTATAAACTACTCCATTAACATGCATGCGGTTGTGGTGGCTAACGAAAGGCTGGGAGATTGGCTTATAAAATACAAGAATTTATCAGGTTGCGAATGTGTTCCGGGAAGTGACATGAGATTCACTTATAAATACGTTTTAGCCTAAAGGAATCTCTATGAAATTGACCTGTGCTGGGAGTGCTACCTTCTTTGCTAATGAATTTTATTGTGGTTGATGTTGAAAATCATTCTTACATAAGCGCTGAATATGTACGAATATTAAAAACAGTTTCTATGAAGTGAACTATCAATGATTGTGCCATTTAAAGAAACTCTTTTGATATGTTGCCTTTAAAACTAAGATAAGTCTTTTATTCACATGTCTGTAATTGACATTTTTATGCTTCAGTTTCATTAATATATCATACCTCAAGTTAAATTGCAAAACTGAATGCACAAACTTAAATAATGTGATTTAAATGTATGGAGATATTCCGTTAGATTTATATTTAAATGTTATCCTCCGGTGCCTTAGATGACCGCGGAGGTAGCAGCAGTAGGGGATTCAGCATTATGAAGCTTCATCTGTGGTGGATAACGGGGAAGGGTGGGCTCTGGCACCCTAGCAGTACCAGCTGAACTCGGTTGAGTCCCTTGTCAGGCTGGGAGGAACGTAGAGAGGAGAGGTCCCCTTTTATTTTTTTTTTTTTCATTTGTTGATGTCGGCTACCCCGAAATTGGGGGAAGTGCCTTGGTATATGTATGTATGTATGCATAAAATTTCAAACACATATTTGAAAATTTGTTGGAATAAACCTGTGAATTATAAAATTAACACAATATTAACATTCTATGAAAAAACTTTTTATATCAGAAATGGTGCATTTTATCTGAATTTCAGACTTATGAAAGCTACTTTTAGCATCAGATTTTTTTTTTTTATTAAGTAGGTTTTGCAAAGTAATATATCATTATGATGTCAGTTTGCATTCATTTATTATCCATGTTCATTTTTTCAAGTATATTCAATCATCAAATACCTGAGTAATGAATAAGAACTGAAGTTAGCAAATTACAGATGTTTATATGAAAGGAGACATCCCCGCACCCCGCAATAATCATTTGTATGTAATGACACAATGACGTCTCTTATGCGAAGGTTGCAATTAATTCTAAAGTGGTTGCCATTAATTTTCTTCCAGAGTTAACAATCATCGTCCTTGACATAGCCTGAAGTAATGGACCTCTCTCTCTCTCTCTCTCTCTCTCTCTCTCTCTCTCTCTCTCATGTAAAATACTTATCTTGATTCAAAGTTAAAAGCAAGAAAAACCTTCACTCTGATCTGTACCCAAGTTAGCTAAATCATTGTTTCGCGTTCTCACGAGATCCAACCCCCCCCCCCCCCCAACCCCCCATCCGCCGAACCCCATCCTTGATCTCTTCAGCAGCAGCAACCTCTTTTACTCATCAGGTGAATCCTCCATCAGCAATTACTTCATCTCCCATCGTAGTCATTAGGAATCGTTTACTCACCGCCCGCAGGAGCTTGAGGTAACGAGGTGGAATGAGTGGAAAGAAAAATATTTGTGTCATAAGTGATTGAACTCAGTGCACTAACCTTCAGGCTAGGGGATTCATGTTAACGGGGGTAGAGAGAGAGAGAGAGAGAGAGAGAGAGAGAGAGAGAGAGAGCATATTCTCAATAAGTTATTTAGAGGAAACATATCTATTTTGTTAATATTTTCAGCAAAAGAATGAAACAATATATTCTTATCACTCAATTACAGTGAATGATAATCGTGTAACGCTGAAAAACGGTCTCCATAGATTATTACTAACCCCTATAACTAAATGCAAAATAAATTGATCGTTAGGATGTGAGGTTTTGCGTCCATGTACGGATGATTTGCTCTGAATGTCGTCATCTGGAATAAGTGGCGCGTGAAGTCAAGATGAATCAAGGAATTGCTCTGCCTTTTGACATAGTGGTGATTTTCGAAGCGTTCGTGAGTGGATCTTGAATGGGTAGGCCCTTGGAAATTACTTGGGTGGCAACCGAGCACGATTCGTTGAAGTCTTACTTATATATATATATATATATATATACATTATATATATATAGATATATACACACCTATATATAAACCTATATATAAACCTATATATATATATATATATACACCTATATGTAAACCTATATATATATATATATATATATATAACATACTGCATGTATGAATACATCAATATTGCAAGTACAAAAATGAATCCAGACAATTTTTCTAGCAATGAAATTTTGATTCTTAATTCAACTCTACTGCTCATTGAAAGCTGCTTTCACTTTGGAAATCAAGTTAAAACAGATATGAACAACAAAAGTAAATGTATTCTGAATGAAAAAAAAAAATAAGGTACAATGCAAAAGAACGATAAGATATGAGAGGTGCGGATTTTCTAAATAATTCTTTTAAGGTCAGTAAATACAAGAAATCCCATTCATTATCAATCTTTTAGAATTATTATTTTCAACTTTATTAACGCATGAGAAAGTAGATGAAGTGAATTAATTGGAAATAATTTCGTCGAGAATCAAATACATAATACAGATGAACTTGGAAAAGGAAAATATTAAAAGGAAAAAATGAAGATGAGTTAATAATTATGTTTAAACTGGATCCACCCCCTCACAAAAAAAAAAAAAAAACACACACACAATTAAATGGATGTCATTAAGGTTAAGAGACTTTAAGAGAAGACAAAGTCAGTAACTAGTCCGTCTGGCAGATGCCTAGGAGCAAGATTGTTTTTCAGCTGGCCAAATTACTATTTAATTGCGTTGCTTTTGTTGCAGACTTAGATTACAAAGAAATACCGATGTATAATTCTCAACGTTTCTGAAAAGCTTGATTCAAAGAAAGCGTTATTGCTTATTTGATGCTTTATTAAGTGATTAGTATAAACAATAAACTTGATGAATGGTCACATTAGTATAAACAATAAACTTGATGAATGGTCACATGTTTTTTCTGTCGAAATTACATATCGTATTTGCCTCATTTCTCGCGAAATTTTCAGTAGAAACATAGAGTAACAAAGTGAGGAAATTTGGTACAATTAAAAAAGCGGCATGAAAATCGCAAGTTGAAAAAATGAAATATACATTTGAAATTATAAACCTAAATATAATAAAAACTTATATGAATAAAGAACTGAAGACTACGTAAACAGAGAAAAGAAAGAACATAAAGGTTTGAAAAAAATCTGAGAGCAAAGCAAACGTCTTTAACTGCAAGTGACTCAGCGAGATCAGCAGTGCAAGCTAAACCAGAAAGGAAGAAATGGCCATAAGAAAAAAGAAGAAAAGAAGTAGAGTTGAAGTGTTTGTCACGGGAAGTCATCTCATCTGATCTGGTCCGAGGAAACCGCATTTGGTCATGCAGTGAAGAGATTCCTGTTTTTTTTTAATCTCGCTCGATCTCTCCGTTTGAAAGATCATATATATATATATATATATGTGTGTGTGTGTGTGTGTGTTGGTGTATGAATATATATATATATATATATATACATATATATGTGTGTATATATATATATATACATATATATGTGTGTATATATATATATATATATACATATATATATATATATATATATTCATACACACACATATATATATATATATGTGTGTGTGTGTGTATGAATATATATATATATATATATATCATACACACACACATATATATATATGTATATATATATATATATATACACATGTGTGTGTGTGTTGATGTATGAATATATATATATATATATATATGTATATATATAGACTGTTGAAAGTTTTCGAGGAAGTTATGAAAATTATAAGGTAGAGCATGCTAAGTATTCCATTGCTGATAATGACGTAAAAAAATGCGAGGAATGACTGTAGAGAATGTTTAGACAGGAGAGCAGATGAGGCTGACATAGCTATGAATTCAGGGAGTGGCTATGTTGTAAGAATTGCTCATAGGATTACTGATGAAATTTCTGTTTGGGCAAAGAAGAAGAAACATGTACCAATCAAAAAGAGAGATGGATCTGTTATAAGAACAGAAGATGAAGAAAGACAACGTTAGATGGAACACGTTAGTGAGGTTATGGATAGGAGATACGAGAGAAATAATTTGATTGATATATCTGAAGCTGATGAAGACCTTGATGTGCCTATGAATGTATTCTGTGTGTTTGAGGTCAAAGCAATCATTAAAAAACTCAAGAGGTGGAAAGCCCCGGGATACGATGGAATAACTGCCGAAAATGAAGTGACTCGCAGAATGCTTAAAAGATTATTTTGTAGAATGTGACATGAAGAGGCAAAACCTGATGAATTGGAGTCATCACACGAGGCTGCGCTCAAGATAGATAGAAGAAAGACAGAGAAGATGAGAACGGAATAAGCAATGGAAGATGAAATATCATTGGAAGAAGAAAGAATTAATGAGGTAGAATCATTTATGTATTAAGGAATTATGATCTCCAATACTGGGTATTTAGAATTAGGGTTTAGTGAAAGATTAAAAAAAAAAATCAGAGAATGGCTAAGTTAAGTAAAATTGAGAAATCAAATCGCCTGAAATTACATTTGGGAAGATTGGTGTTACTATATGGAGATGAGTCGTGGTATTACAACGAAACAATCTCCAATAGATTTTGTATATTTGAGAACGAAGCCCGAAGGAGTTAAATGGCTGGACAGGATTAGAAATGAAACTATAAGAGAGATTACTTGAATGCCATACATGGATGAGATCTTGATGAGGGGTAACAGGAGATGGTATGGGCATGCTCCTCGCACTCCCCAGGAGAGATTAGTTCACCAAACGTTCAGTTGCGCTCCACAAGACACTAGAAGAGTTGGAAAACCTAGGCGTACATGGCTTAGGACTATGAAGCGTGAAGTAGGAGATGATGAATGGAGAAGTTTTGAAATAAATGCTCAAGATAGAAACGACTGGCGAAATCTAACCGAGGCCCTTTGCGTCAATAGACGTGGGAAGGATTGGTGATTATATATATATATATATATATATATAGATATATATATATATATATATATATAAACATAAATGTGTTGTTTGTTTTAACATTGTATTTTTTCTTCTCTTATTGGGGGTTACCTTACCTGATTTGTCTAATATATATATATTATATATATATATGTATATATATATATATATATATGTGTGTGTGTGTGTGTGTGTATGTGTGTGTGTGACGACTTTATTAGCCCCCCTCCCTTTCCAAATGGGTTTACGGCATTTCTTGATGACCACCCAACCAAATACTGACCATGTCCAGTATTACTTGTAGTGAAAGTGTGTACAGTATGTTAAATTATCTGATATAAGGCCAAAAGTACTTTGTTAAAATCGAAATCAATTTACCTTGGGAGTAACACGGATTCCAAGCTAAATATTCACGATAAGTCCTCTTACCCCAATAAGAATTAGAATCCTATTTATTTGGCATAAGTCATTATCCAAGTAACGAGAATTACATAATAGTTTATGGCTTCAAATATATATATGTATATGTATGTATGTATATATATATATATATATATATATTTATATACTATATATATATATGTATATATATATACTGTGTGTGTATATATATATATATATATATATGTATATATATATACATATATATATATATATATATATGAGCTCCGTCTGTTTTCCCTCCGAGTCTTCAACAGAATGATATGTACAAAAGAAAAAATATTTCTTTTAGTTTTAAAAAAATTATGTATGATTTAAAGCATCGTTTGAAGAGTATTAAGCGAACGTGATAGCTGATAATTGTCTGTGATCAAGTCCTTTTTTATTACAGAAAATTAATTCAGCCTTTTAAGAACGTTAACTATACGACGTAAAGCCTCAAAGAGTGCTATTAGGTAGTTGAATGACTAAAGATGTTCAGTTGTTTTTTTATGTAAATTAACGGATTGTTACTGAATTTCAATAGCACTCAATTTACTTTTAGGTAATCAGGTTTTTTCGGACCCATTAACTATGCTAAAAAAAATTGAAACTTTTAATGCTGTACTTGAAAGTAATCCAGCGTTTCCTGAAGTAGTCGAATTTTTCCTTTTTTCAAAGATCCTCATCAGTTTCCTTTAATATTGTTGTCCTTTTGTATTTTAGATCTATTTTAAGAACAATTGCTGATGTACGCGCATAATTATAACCTGTGTATTTCTATCTAATATTTTGATGCAATTGAATGGTGGTGGCCTATTGGAAGTGACCTTGCCGCTTGGCGCTCGCCGGACTGAGGCTCGAGTCTCGCTCAAACTCGATAGTTTCTTTAGTGTCTGCAACCTCACAATCCTTGTGAGCTAAGGATGGTGGTTTTGAGAGTTCATATAGGTCTACCTGATAAGTCATCAGCATCCATTGTCTGGCTCTCCCTTGTCCCAGCTAGGGTGGAGAGGAGGCTTGGGCGCTGATCATATGTATATATGATCAGTCTCTATAGGGCATTGTCCTGCCCTTGCCTCTGCCATGCATGAGTAACCTTTAAAGAAATGAGCCGTAGTTGACGATCGTAATCATCAGCGAAGAACAGTAAATGATAAAATGGTATTAAGTGGTACTAAGAAAAGTGTTGTTGTAATTGTAGGTTAATACATATTTGTACTCTGATCTCACCACATCTGTTGGAAATAAGATAAACACATGAAAACACATAAAGCTACGGGGGCCTATATAACAGTCGGACAAGAAACGAGATTTAAAAATGGACATGGGTGGTAGATTTTACGGTGTCCAACGAAAAAGAATAATCAACAGACCATAAAGATTGAAAGGACTTTAGAGAGTCTAATTAAATGAAAGTAGGATAAGCATAATTGGCCAGTGGCGAGTGAAATCTTTTACGAATAGGGAGATAACTTTCATTAGTGCCAAGAGTGGATTATTTTCACATGGAATGCAAGTAACCATCTCACCCTGAGTCCGGGAAGATGTTCTGCTATAACTTTCTTATCTAAGGTTCATCCTCGCTGCTGAAGCTCACTTGAGGGAACTTTCACATTAAAAGCGACACAGGAGCTGGGTCACCTGGACAAGAATTTTAAAGGGAGCGACCGGTTCTGCTTGTGCTAATCAAACGAATTCTGTAAAGATGATGGTGTCCGATTGGAGCTTCTAGAACCCTTCATCTTATCAAGAAAGGAATTTGCATTGAGTGAAAAAAAAATATTTTTTTTTTTTATATATTTGAGTCGCACATCTTCCGTGGTATATATCTTATCGCATGCAAAAGCTCAATAATCTAGGACACACTCACATTTCCTCGAAAACTGTAGGTGAAAGAAACTCACATTTCCTCCAAAACTGTAGGTGAAAGAAATTCTCATTTCCTCCAAAACTGTAGGTGAAAGAAACTCACATTTCCTCCAAACTGTAGGTGAAAGAAACTCACATTTTCTCCAAAACTGTAGGTGAAAGAAACTCACATTTCCTCCAAAACTGTAGGTGAAAGAAACTCACATTTCCTCCAAAACTGTAGGTGAGAGAAACTCACATTTCCTCCAAAACTGTAGGTGAAAGAAACTCACATTTCCCCCAAAACTGTAGGTGAAAGAAACTCTCATTTCCTCCAAAACTGTAGGTGAAAGAAACTCACATTTCCTCCAAAACTGTAGGTGAAAGAAACTCGCATTTCCTCCAAAACTGTAGGTGAAAGAAACTCACATTTCCTCCAAAACTGTAGGTGAAAGAAACTCACATTTCCTCCAAAACTGTAGGTGAAAGAAACTTACATTTCCTCCAAAACTGTAGGTGAAAGAAACTCACATTTCCTCCAAAACTGTAGGTGAAAGAAACTCACATTTCCTCCAAAACTGTTGGTGAAAGAAACTCACATTTCCTCCCAAACTGTAGGTGAAAGAAATTTACATTTCCTCCAAAACTGTATGTGAAAGAAACTTACATTTCCTCCCAAACTGCAGGTGAAAGAAACTCACATTTCCTGCAAAACTGTAGGTGAAAGAAACTTACATTTCCTCCAAACTGTAGGTGAAAGAAACTCACATTTCCTCCAAAACTGTAGGTGAAAGAAACTCACATTTCTTCCAAAATTGTAGGTGAAAGAAACTCACATTTCTTCCAAAACTGTAGGTGAAACAAATACATTTCCTCCAAAACTGTAGGCGAAAGAAAAGAGGAGTAAAGTGAGCCCAATGTTATGGGCGCTGGAGCGGTAACCTTAACCACCTGATAGGGCTCAGCGTGAGTTGGGGTTTTGCATCGGAACATCCGACCCCCAATCTTGATGGGGCTTCGCTGCTATGCCACCATGTTGTAACACCGTCGTCGTGTACACTTGCCTTAATCTGAATACGCTATAAAAATTAAATGAGAAAGGCCTTTACTAAATTTTAGATACTATTTAAGTCTGCAATAATAGACTAACTGTCAAAGTTTGCGATAATGGAATAAATTATACTCTTTAAAATTTGCGATAATGGATTAAATCATGAATACTATTTTTAATTTGAAATAATCGACTGAATTGTAAATATTCTTGTAATTTGGCAACAATGAACTGAATTATGACTACTATTCTAAGTTTATGATAATGGACTAAATTCTAAATACACTTCTAAGTTTGAGATAATGGATTAAATAGAAAATTCTCTTCCAGATATGCGATAATGGATTGAATTATGAATACAAAGTTTGAAATAGTACAAAAATTTTAATTACTCTACTATATTTACAATAAAGGATTAAATTATGAATATTATTCTAAGTTTGTGATAATGGGGTATATTATGAATATTATTCTAAGTTTGTGATAATGGGGTATATTATGAATATTATTCTAAGTTCGTGATAATGGGGTATATTATGAATATTATTCTAAGTTTGTGATAATGGGGTATATTATGAATATTATTCTAAGTTTGTGATAATGGTCTAGATTATGAATAGTAGTAAAAAAAATGTGATATTGAATTAAATTATGAATACTGTTCTAAGTTTGTGATAATGGACTAGATTATGAATAGTATTAAAAAAATGTGATATTGGACTAAATTATGAATACTATTCTAAGTTTGTGATAATGGACTAGATTAGGAATAGTAGTAAAAAATGTGATTGGACTAAATTATGAATATTTTTCTAAGTTTGTGATAATGGACTAGATTATGAATAGTAGTAAAAAAAATGTGATATTGGACTAAATTATGAATACTATTCTAAGTTTGTGATAATGGACTAGATTAGGAATAGTAGTAAAAAAATGTGATTGGACTAAATTATGAATATTATTCTAAGTTTGTGATAATGGACTAGATTATGAATAATGGTAAAAAATTGTAATATTGGACTAAATTATGAATACTATTCTAAGTTTGTGATAATGGACTAGATTATGAATAATAGTAAAAAATTGTGATATTGGACAAAATTATGAATACTATTCTAAGTTTGTGATAATGGACTAAATTATGAATACTACTCTAAATTTGCGACAAAGGACTAAATTATAAATACTCCTCTATGTTTGCGATAATGAACTAAATTATAAACACAATTCTAAGTTTTGGTGTAATGGACAAATACGTAATATCAATAACCCTTCAACAACATCCTTCCCTGGGAGATGAGCTAACAGTGTAAGGTTTCAAAGAAAAAAGTTACAAAAGGTGTTTGGGGTCATTATTGCAAAAATAGTTTTTAAAGGTTTTTAGTTCTTCAGGTCCATATTTTATATAGGTGTAATTCACAATATTCAAAACAACAAGAATTTTATTGATACCTCTTTCTATGCAAGTGCTGATTAGCTGAAGGCTTCCATAATCTGATAAGTTCTGCCTACAATTTAAGTCGTCTACCGCGTCTTGTGTGGCACCAAAGATTTCATTCATGGATGTACAACGAACGATAACCTGGTCATTTCATTTACATAGAAAGAGTTTTGACACGCAGCAGAGTACCCCTTTAATTCTGTTGATGCATTTCGTTGGCTTTAAATGAAAGAGATAGGCTGAAGAAATCAATTTTAATGAATAAGAATGGCAGATTAAAGTTGGTAGTCTACTTATGTGATAAGCTCCACCTTATGGTAGTACGTTTTCTGTTAAAAACCAAATTTAAGGCTTTTAAGATCTTTATGTACGAAATTAAGATTTTTGTTCTCTATCTTCGTAAGATATATGAGTTGAAAGTATTAGACAAATTTTTTAATAAGAGAATCAGATGATGGTATTAAATTATACCCGGAAAAATTAGTAAAGCTAGTAAATACTTTTTCATATGATTAGGTTTGCGGAGAACAACTTCGTAGATCCATTTCATGATCAAGAAAAATATTAGAAGAGTAACTTAGTATTCCTCATGAGAGAGAGAGAGAGAGAGAGAGAGAGAGAGAGAGAGAGAGAGAGAAGCAGGAAGGATTTTCTAACCCATTACCATCTTACCGGAAGCGGTAGTTTATGGTTCTGGGAACACTAAAGAAGATAGTTCTTGTCGGACTTTGAAAGAAAGGAGCAAGTTCAGGTACAGTATAGAACTCGTCTCTTTTCATAATCCAAGTACAAGGTGTTCGAGATAGAGGTACAAGATTTTGTTTGCGTGATCAAGAAAGAAACAAGAAATTAAAACCAATCTTTAAGAGTAAAGTTTCTAACGACAAAAGACACAGGGGAGAGAGAGAGAGAGAGAGAGAGAGAGAGAGAGAGAGAGAGAATGGTAAAGTAAAAGTCATTGTGGAGTATCTGCTGATTACACCCGTCTAAATGCGTTTTTAATGAATTTTGGTTAATAGGGATGAACAGCGAGAGAAAATTGAAATTTAGAATCATTAACAAACTTGGTAGCGAATTTTTACAATGTTTATAAGAAAAAAAAAAAAACACCCAAAAACCTCCAAAGGATGCCGATTAATTTGCAAAGGAATGTATCCATAATTTGTTTAATTTTGAATGAAAGTATAACCTGCTTGCAGCCCTTTTAAAGAAATTGTGCAATATTCAAGAAAATTATATTACAAAAAAGCTAATTCCCATCTAGTGCTAGATATTATTTTTATATAATTCTTTACTTACTTATAGTACCCTAAAGCAGCTTTTTAGACTCGCAATTGTGTATAGTACTTTCATAGGGGAACTAAAAGCTTAGCAAATTGTTCTAATGAATTTTGAGTAAAGAGAGAATCTCGTGCAATGGTACTATACCCGAAAAACATAAATTTCTTATGAAGAAAAAATATTTATAAAAACTTGATAATAGACCTTTATAGATACATGCCTGTTTGAAGGGAATAAAGTAATAAATAGTGGATTGAGGGGTGTAAGGGTCAAGTTTCCTTTTAATATAACAAATAAATCATGCATTTTTATGTTCCTTTGAAGGAATTTAAAGATGAGCTAACCTCCCGCTATGCTTACGGTCCTCTGGCTAAATAGAACATAAACTTCAAGGAAAACAGAAAGACCCATTTTAATGAAATCCTAAATTTTTTAACCTTTTTTTTTCAAGTTGTACATAGCCATACAGTAGGAGAGATGAAAGTAAAGTATAAATAAAATTAAAGTTATTCTTTTAATAAATGTTATTTCGCATACCATTGTGAATAGTCTCTAACGAAGTAAAAATAACGATAACTTGAAAAGTTGAATCGAAATTATTTTTCTGATTTTGATAATGATACCAGAGTTTTCTATTTTATAAACAAGAAGCCTCATAGATACCAAGAAAATTATGTAAAAAGATTTATGTTATTTCTGTGTGTCTATATTACAATCTAAATAAAATATTCCAATTCCAAGAGAGAAAAAACCATCAGTAGGAAATAAATATAGCTTTGAAGTAAACCTGGATAATTTTTGCCCTTTGTATTACAAACTTTCATTTTGCAATCCTCCGTTATTATTCAATTCATTCATATTATTTTCATCATTTATTTCAATTTATTTATAAAAAAAATTATATTGCATTTCATAATTAGGAAGAAGCACCCTAACTAAATAAAACGATAGTAGGATCAGATCTCCCCACATCTCTGTTTACCCCCAACCTGAAGACATGACGTCATTACTCAACAGCAATGGAATTTAGAAGCCTTTGACCCGCCAGGGCCAACGGGTCTTGGTGTAGGTAATCAAGTGAATGAGGACACGAGTCCCCGAAGGGCGTGGCACTGGGTATCAGTAGCAGTCAAGAAAGTCGTGATGTTACCCGGAGCAAAGACGAGTGGACCCCTGCTGAGGAACACACGCCCAGGGAACGCCACGCGCCCATGCTTTCTTATCTTATCAGCAGACAGGTCTCAGGAACTGGTGGCTGCAGAGGTCAGTCAGATGGTCTGACCAGGGAAAGTGTAAGTGCTGCTGTTGTTGTTACACCTACCCGGAACTCCCCCCCCCCTTCTCCCCTAAGCCAGGCGATAAAGTAAATGGTGTCACTTCCATAAACAAAGAGGATCAGTGCCTGAGTGGGAGGTTGGGGAGACACTTCTCTTACATCATGAAAAGGGCTCGTGGCCATTGAATTAAGATAAGATTTGATCATGTCGAAATATGCAAATGTTTTTTTTTAATCTTATATTATTTTAAAGGGCGATATGAGAAGATATATTAAATGGGTCATACACACATTATCCATGACGCACACACGCATACATACAGACACACACACACATATATATATATATATATATACATGTGTGTGTGTATAGATTATGTTTATACATACATACATATATATATATATATATATATATTTCTGAATGGGGATACCTCGACATGGTGAAAGGTATTATGCATCGCCATGTTCAGCAAAGCTTTACTAGGCAAAGACACCAAACTAGATTTGTTTGTGGTGAGCGATCAGACAAAAGTCTTCCACCATCAGTAATCTGCATTTGACAATGTGGTGATGAATACTGCCCAAAACCCACACATGAATGGGGCCTTTGTCCTGTAGTGGACTATTAAATGGATGCATTTGTGTGTGTGCGTATGATCGCTATATGTATCTATGGATGCAACTTACAGTGTCACTTGTTTTATGATAAAAGTTTTATATATATATATATATATATATATATATATATATACATACATACATACATATACATATATATACACACACAGCTGGTAATGAAATCTTTAGGATGGAGAAGGCAAAACTGTTAGTACAGTCTGGGAAGATCTGATTGCAAAGGATAGCCAGAATCATGAAAGGCTTATATATATAATGTAAACAAAGAACTGGCTGAAGGACGGATGAGAAATTTTTTTCCAACATATTATTGGACAGATTAAACAGTAACACGGTAAATGTGGTCAAGAATAAGCTAGACAAGATCATAAAAATTCTCTAAATGTTCAAACCAAATCGCTCTACCCAAGAGTAAATGGAGTCCCCCTGGAGGGACTAAAAAGTCTTTGAGACATCCGAAATCCTTCGAACTCCTTGTAACCATATCATATGGCCATCTCAACTTTGGTCTTAATATTGGTCTTCTTCCATGTGGTCTCCACTCCAATGACTTGGTGTCTAAACCATCGAAGTTGTCCGCTCTCCCCAAACTCAAATATACCTTCCACTCCCAACTCTCTCCTAATGTCCACATTAAATAGCCAGTGTTTATACACCTTTTATAAGTCTCATCACTTTCATTTCTATTGCTTTGAGTTGATTTCTAGTTGATGTTAGTCTCAAGGATTCATAAGCATAAGTTAAAATTAGTCTTAGAATAGCGAGCTATATCATAGTCTTCACTTTTCGGGTTACATTTCAGTCTTTCATTAGTATGTAGAGCTGATACATATTATTACTAAATTTTAGGATTCTGGTACTTATTTCTACTCTTAGGTAGTTTGGGTCGCTAAATTCTACTTATAAGTACTTGAAATGTCTACACCAGTTTAATATCTGCTGTTCTAATGATATATCTACGTTTCCTGGTGTTCGTGCCAGATGCATAATCTTTCTTATCCTTGTTGGTTCTTATTCCATTCCCAGTTAAGAGCATGTTCCAGTCATTGATATTATGTTGGGAGAGATTTTGCACAGGAGGCTACCGTAGAGATTATGTGCTGGAAGCTACCATTTCATGGTCATCAGCATATATATAAGGTCCATGATTATATCCTCAGCTTCAACCTCACCTTGTTCTCTCATACATTTTTCCAGAACACTATGAAAAGAAGTATGGAGAGGGCACTGTCCTATCTTATCTCCATTCTCTTGATTTGATGGTACTTTGCCCCCCCCCCCCCCCCCATCACTGTCAAAAAACTACTACTAAAAACCGTCCACTCCTCACCCAGTCTCTCCTACTTACTGATCTTGCGGCCTTTATCTCTTTCTGCAAGGTACTAGTGGGTACAGAGGTTAGTTCGTCAACTGCTTTTTATTTTGGCTCCAGAACCTTGCTTTTGGTGTCATATGCTGCTATGCTAACGATCAACTTATCTTTGATCCCCTTATTAAGCCAAAAAATATATAATCGGCTTGTCCACCCTTTTACCCTCATGCCTTAAAATACATAAATGGTCAATGTATAAGAAAAAGAAATGGACTGCCTTTCAGTCTATCTCTTAGGCTAGGCATAGACTATAAAAAGTATGTATTCATGGACTGAGTACCACTTACATTACCTGCCCACACTGGTCAAGGGTAGGCTCCGGATTGAGAGGGTGCTTAATTGTAAAAATATTTGCCAAAAATACACTAATCAAGACAGGCTAATGAAATTTTGAGGCATTATTAGCACTATAATAAGGCATATCCTCTGTAAGTTTTATCATCCTACAGGGAAAATAAAGGATTTTATGAATAAAAATGTGAAAATTGGAGCTAGCGACTTAAAGTTGTTTGGTGACCAGTGAGAAACTAATGTCTTGAATTGAAATTCGCTCTGTAATTATGTTTGTTTATCCATATGGAACAAGCAGACCAAGTTTTATCAAAATCGAACAGTAAATAAGCACACAGAAAGAAAAAAACGAGGAGGTTAGGTTAGGTTAGGTAGTGATGGTGATGGAGGGATACCTAGAAATAAATATTCACCAAAAATTAAAATTTCGATTTAGGGAAAAAACCTTCTGTGTTTTTCTAGGTATTATGTCACTTAATGGCCTAAAACATCTAAATATTATATTACTTAAGGCATAAGAGCAGGACAAGCAAAGAAATACACCCCTCTCCCGAAAAAGAAAAAACGAGAAATATTTCTTTGCTTGTCCTGCTCTTATGCCTTAAGTAATATAATATTTAGATGTTTTAGGCCATTAAGTGACATAATACCTAGAAAAACACAGAAGGTTTTTTCCCTAAATCGAAATTTTAATTTTTGGTGAATATTTATTTCTAGGTATCCCTCCATCACCATCACTACCTAACCTAACCTAACCTCCTCGTTTTTTTCTTTCTGTGTGCTTATTTACTGTTCGATTTTGATAAAACTTGGTCTGCTTGTTCCATATGGATAAACAAACATAATTACAGAGCGAATTTCAATTCAAGACATTAGTTTTCTCACTGGTCACCAAACAACTTTAAGTCGCTAGCTCCAATTTTCACATTTTTATTCATAAAATCCTTTATTTTCCCTGTAGGATGATAAAACTTACAGAGGATATGCCTTATTATAGTGCTAATAATGCCTCAAAATTTCATTAGCCTGTCTTGATTAGTGTATTTTTGGCAAATATTTTTACAATTAGCACCCTCTCACCCGGAGCCTACCCTCAAGATCAAACTACTCTTGGTGCTATAACTCTTTGTCGAAGAGCCTCCGCCTGGAGGTAAGCGTCGAGCACTTTACGACTATGACGACTGGATTTGATGTTTCGATAGGTGTTATAAATTGCTCGTATAAGTTTTTCAGGTATTCCATAATAAGGGTCTTTAAGTGCATCCCAGATTTTATATCTTTGTACTTTATCAAAGGCTTTTTCGAGATCTATTAAGGCAATACATTTGTACTTATTCCATTCCCAGCTCTTCTCAAATATCATCTTGAGAGAGAAAATCATATCAGTTGTCCCTCTTCGTGGTCGAAAACCATTTTGTTATTCACCCAGTTTGGGTTCCATATATTCTCTTAATCTTGATTCAAGTATTCTTTCTAAAACCTTAAAAGCATATGACAAAAGGGATATTATCCTATAATTGTTGCAATTGGTTTTATCACTTTTTTTTGATAAATTGAGCATATTGATTTTTTTTCAACCTTCATTGGTTCATGTCCATTCCAGAGTATACCTGGCAGCCATATGATTCCACCCTTCCCCGCGTTTTTAAGGAGCTAGGAGCCTTTCCATTTCTCATCCTTTTAGGGCCATTCCTTACTTCCAGCAATGTTATATCAGGTTCGTTATCCCCAGCCACATTAAAAGTCATATGTTTGTCTAGGGTGTCGTCGCTATTCAGTAGTGTTTTGAAATTATATTTCCATCCTAATTCAATTTATCTAGGTTCAGTTGAAATTGTCCCATTCCTAGGGACTTTGATAACATATGTGGGGGCCTGAGTTCCTTTTCTATAGTTCTTGCCAGTCCTGTATATAAAATTTCTGGTTCCTCAAAGACCATTTAACAAATCTTCACCTATTCTCTTGTTTCACTCAGGTCTCCTTTGTAGTTATTGTCATCTACCAACCTCCTAGTTTTCATCCATTTCCTGAATAGTTTCATCTTGTTTGCCACAGCACAATTTAGTGTAGGGGTCCACCAAGGCGTTTGCTTCTTCTTCCTACCCTGAACACTTTTCTCGAGCACTGTATTAGTGGCAGCTTTCAATGCAGCCGTTTTAATGTGCCTCCACTTTTTGTTTGGGTCATTGTTCTCTTGTTCATTTGTTTTGCTATGCGTATATTATATGAAAAGTAAATGGACGAGAACATTAACCTGAGGAACATCAAATAGTTCACTCATATAGTCACTATGTTCAAATATGAACAATCAAAGAATTCTTATACATCGTTTTAAATTGTAAGAACATCATCACAAGCTCCAATGAATCTGTGAAAACCAAACAGATGATGACCCTTGGCATACCTCTATAGACATTTTGCCGAAATACATTCAAAAACTTTACATAATACGTGAGTGAGTTATTTAAAAGGGACAGTAATCAGCAGGGCTAGAGATACCACAAACACATTTACAAAATTAATGAACATCACCAATTTTCAACATATACCCACAGTGGCCACTCACACATATACGTATAATTATATGTATACTGTACATATATATATATATATATATATATTATATATATATATGCATATATATATATATATATATATACACACACATATATATATATATATATATATAATCAGCTCTTACATTAATGCTAAAAACAATTTTTATTTCATACCTAATGGATTAAATTTCAGTAGTCTAAACGCAACTAAAAATAAGATGCATTTGATATTTCCATAGAAACATGATCGCCAAAACTCAAGTAAACAGCAGGAAGCAGACCAAAATATTAGTTTTATCCCCTAAACAAATGTCCTGCTATATTATTAATTTTGGTACATTTGTGCCATTTCTCAAATGCTTTATGTATATAAATACGTTTTTTCTTATTTTTACTGTGCAACACAATAAAATATTTAGGATAAGTTTTTCATAGTGACCGACTCATCTTGACAATTCATTAACATACTCTCCAAAAACAACTTACGCGATTGTTCTTTCCAAGTGAGTCTTGGATAGACATTATTTAGTTGAATTCTCGGCGAAGAAAATAAGAGCATCTGCAATATCAAGCAAAAATATCCTGATCATACGAATTGTAATCCAAATTGTGTGCGTACTTTTAATCCCAATTTCCAGAAGTCAATTAATTTCCACATTATTATTTCCTTTAAGGCAACTAGAAATTGACGTAACTGTCAAGATG